>NC_133531.1:46935019-47095197 GCF_048544455.1 Silene latifolia
AGAGATTTTAATGAAGAAAACTCAAGTTTCTTACTTGGTTTTTAACTTAAGCAAATCTGAATATTACACTTGGGAACTTCGCTTATATATAGTCCAAGTCCTTCTAATCTTAACCACCTATTTTACATCCAAGGGCTAGCAAAAGATAAGAAAAAACAAAAGGAAAAAAGAGGACAACCAGCCCTAGGCACTGTGTACATCAACAACAAGAACAATTCAAATTTTCTTCTCTAGGTCTTACATGAGTCTTAGAACAATAGGGACATAAGAGCTACCTAGAGAACACAAAATTGGAGCCTTCCTTGGTCATATTCCAGCTGAATTAATCCATAGAGAGCAGCCCCCAAAGCCCTTACACAAGCCTTACACAAATGTAAGAGTGAAAGCGACATTTGGACCTTTCATGAAAGCGACACTTGATCATCTTTTGAAATTGATAAAAGCAGCCTCCTTGGACTATCTTGACCGACTAAGAGCCTCTTCTTAGTCCTAGGATTGTCTTGATTTATTAACTAGAAAGGATATGACCATTTGGAAGCGAACTAAGGCCGATTGTTGAAAACCGATAAACTTGTTACTCGGTTTTGTCTTGTGATTTCATCTTTGCTCGGATCCTTATTTAAATAAAAGTCCCTAAACAAAAAGTCTCAAAATTTATTATAGAGTTGAGACATGACAAAATTTACCATGCTTTCCTAGATGGATTTTGAGTTTGATCCCAAAACAGGAGACGAGCCAAAACCGGGTTGTAGAACATCTCAGGAACTCAGTCGCATCTTGTAAGAGGCATATCTCTTAGCTCAGGATGAATATCAGGGCACATGATAGCTCATTTGAAATCTAAGGGAGTTAACGTTCACCTCCAAAAAGAATCAACCTTATACGTTGAGTAAATCTTGAGTTATTGAACTTTTAGTGCACGTAGGTCATGGGTTGTCCAGTAATGCGCAGTCTGTTTGCATCCGCCATATCTCAAGCTATAGAGCCGATAAAGTGGTGAGTCAAATTCCATTGTTTACCTAAGATCCCAAGCTTTCCATTGACATAAGAATCAAAGGTTTTTCATGAGTATAACTTGAGATATAAGACAAAGAAAGCAGGCCTGTTGTAAGGACACTTCAAAAAGGCGATGAAATGCATTCAATTGTGATCCATCCCTTGGAATTTTTATTTTGGCTTAAAAATGAATCACAATGCAACAACTTTTGTTGCAAACTCCCTTTCTTAAAAAGAATTTGCCCTCAAATTCTCGACATTCTTGACATTCTCATGACTTCCTCCCGGATCATACACCAAAATTAAGTATGAAATCGCACCCAATTGAACAAGAATAACTTGCAACCTTATCAACATATAAAAATGAAAGTGAGGAGCAGGTTTTTGACAAGTTATACCTTCCAAGATGTTGGTTTCGAAAAACAAATCAGACCTGGTGCAGGAGTTAAGATTTGACACATTTAAGTATGGGACAACCCGAGCTCCTCCTTTTGCTTCACCTTTGCTTTAATCCCAACACTTCTCACCCTCAAAGGAGCTTAGGAAATTATCCATCTTAAGGGTTCGAGGTTGCTGGAACTTCTTGTTTATGGATAGTTCTAATGGACTCAAGTAGATGCTTGAGCAAGCAACAAGTTCAACCTCATGCTCTTTCTCAACAAGGACTTGTGTAGAGTGTGTATGCGCTGGTTCCTCCTCCTTTTTGGGTGCAAGAACATCACCTACATCCTCCTCCTTAGGAGAATGAACATCCTTCACCTTAGACTCAAGAGAGACCAAGCAAACACCTTCTTTTTGAATTTCAGATTTCACCTCTTCCTCCTTCCCAACTGTTTTGATGGCCTCTAATCTGTACCCCTTAGCTAAGACCTCATGGTTTTTAGGCCTTGCTAAGCTATCCTCAACATACAAAGCCAACTCAAGCAATTCACCATATGAGTGCATCCTTTTCAAGTTAATTTTCCTAGCAATTTCAGATTTCAAGCCAATGTAAAATCTGATTTTTTTGAAAGGATTGAATTCATTGTCACACACAAAGTGTAATTCCTCAAATAATTTAGCATACTCAAGAACACTCAAGGAATTTTGTTTTAGGGTTTTAAGTTCATCCCACAAATCATCCATGGTAGAACAAGGTAGAAACTTTAGTCTCATGTTCCTTTCAAGTTTAACCCAAGAACTTATCATACCCTTCCCTTCCATTCTCCTTGAAAAATTAAGAGTATTATACCAAAGCAAAGCACACCCTTTAAACAAGACACAACCAATTTACACTTCTCTTTATCAGAAAAACACTTGTTCTCGAAATAGCATTCAACATCAAACAACCAACAAACAAATGCTCTACTGTTTTCACCATTAAAGGAAGGAAGTAATGGTGTGTTACCTTTACCTCTAAGGGTAGGAGAGGACTTAGAACACTCATAGGGCAGGAGGTGTTCTCCTTGGTACAAATCAGGAGGTTTTGGTTCCCTCAGAACTCTATGACATCCGGTTGCACTCCTTGTAGGCACATCATCTTCATGCCTTCTTGTTAGAGCTTGCAACTTCACCATAGGTGCTTCTAAGAACTTGGAGATGGAACCAAGATCACAAGACTTCATCTTTGAGCATGGAAACATGAGGGACATACTCCATTGCTACTGATTTTCCAATGGAAAAAACCGAATGACAACACTAATAAAAACAGATTTTTCAAACAACAAACCAAAGTTTTGATAAACTCTCTTCACTCATTGGGTTCTTTTTTTTGTGATTTTAAATGTAGTTAGGAAAATGAACTCACAAGACTAACCAAAGCTCTGATAACCAAGTTGGAGTGAAACCTCTCACTCGATAATTTAAGTGGAAAAACTAAAGAAATGAGCCTAAGTTTGCATGAAACAAACTGAAATTTTAGGCGTGTCCTTGAGGGACGATTGATGATATGTCTAGACCCGAACACAAAGCAATAAGAATAGACTCGATATTTTAAAGCACACAAGCAAGTAAACTACCAAACTCCAAGCACAAAGCAAAGGAGCTCTTCAAGCACAAAGCAAAGAAGAGATTTTAATGAAGAAAACTCATGTTTCTTACTTGGTTTTTAACTTAAGCAAATCTGAATATTACACTTGGGAACTTGGCTTATATATAGTTCAAGTCCTTCTAATCTTAACCACCTATTTTACATCCAAGGGCTAGCAAAAGATAAGGAAAAAACAAAAGGAAAAAAGAGGACAACCAGCCCTAGGCAGCTGTGTACATCAACAACAAGAACAATTCAAATGTTCTTCTCTAGGTCTTACATGAGTCTTAGAACAATAGGGACATAAGAGCTACCTAGAGAACACAAAATTGGAGCCTTCCTTGGTCATATTCCAGCTGAATTAATCCATAGAGAGAAGCCCCCAAAGCCCTTACACAAGCCTTACACAAATGTAAGAGTGAAAGCGACATTTGTACCTTTCTTGAAAGCGACACTTGATCATCTTTTGAAATTGATAAAAGCAGCCTCCTTGGACTATCTTGACCGACCAAGAGCCTCTTCTTAGTCCTAGGATTTTCTTTATTTATTAACTAGAAAGGATATGACCATTTGGAAGCGAACTAAGGCCGATTGTTGAAAACCGATAAACTTGTTACTCGGTTTTGTCTTGTGATTTCATCTTTGCTCGGATCCTTATTTAAATAAAAGTCCCTATACAAAAAGTCTCAAAATTCATTATAGAGTTGAGACATTACAAAATTTACCATGCTTTCCTAGATGGATTTTGAGTTTGACCCCAAAACAGGAGACGTGCCAAAACCGGGTTGTAGAACATCTTAGGAACTCAGTCGCATCTTGTAAGAGGCATATCTCTTAGTTAAGGATGAATATCAGGGCACATGATAGCTCATGTGAAAGCTAAGGGAGTTATCGTTCACCTCCAAAAAGAATCAACCTTATACGTTGAGTAAATCTTGAGTTATTGAACTTTTAGTGCACGTAGGTCATGGGCTGTCCAGTAGTAATGCGCAGTCTGTTTGCTTCCGCCATATCTCAAGCTATAGAGCCGATATAGTGGTGATTAAAATTCCATTGTTTACCTAAGATCCCAAGCTTTCCATTGATATAAGAATCAAAGGTTTTGCATGAGTATAACTTGAGATATAAGACAAAGAATGCAGGCCTGTTGTAAGGACACTTCAAAAAAGCGATGAAATGCATTCAATTGTGATCCATCACTTGGAATTTTTATTTTGGCTTAAAAATGAATCACAATGCAACAACTTTTGTTGCACTAAGGGCTTAAATGACTATTAAGACCCTAAGAGAAACTTGGTAATTTTGCTCATCATAAGGGACATGCGCGGATCGTCTTTGCAACTCCCACCTGGATCCGCTCGTCCTCACCTGAGGCACGGCCTGCCCTGTAAGAAGATCCGCTCGGATCGCCTAGGAGACGCTTGGATCCTGCCTCTGGGACGCTCATCCTGAGCTCAGGCCGCTCGGATCGGGGCACAGGGTTCTCCTCTTGTTTGGCTCCTTAGCAATCCGCGGAGATCGTGTTGGGGATGCAAGGATCTTTTAATCATTGCCCATTTCACTTTATTTATTTTCTTAGGCCTCTAGTGTCGGTCTCCTCTTGTTTTCTTGGTCATTAGATGCGATCCATTTAGCTCCCATTAGCCTCATAAATGCAAGGTTAGCAATTCTCTCCTACCAAGGACACAAAACCTCAAAGAATATACAAAATAGGAAACTAAAGATAAGAAATGACCCTTTTATATGCTAGAAAGCATGGGAACGAGGCTAATTCGGGGACTAAATGTTCTCAAATATGAGTCACATCAAACATCCCCAAACCGAACCTTTGCTCATCCCGAGTAAAGAGGTGACAAAATTATGACCTTTATTTAAACTAGCCTACTAATATAGCCTATAAGAGACAATTAGCGGGTCTCACTCCGCCCCTTCAACTTACAACAAGGCATCCATGAGTTAGGGTGCCTTCTTGCAAGGCAAGGTGGGGCTTGCCAAAATGACGATACATCCAAGCATTAAGCACAAAAATGTAAGTAATGGATGCATCTACAAAAATTAATAGCCATTTTTCTCATCTAAGTGGCGGAAATTATCTAGAAGGGAAGCAATCTAAGGGTACACACTTCATTATAGATATGGTTTCTTCAAGTTACTAAGCCTAGGAGGATACCAATAAATCACCTCCAAGTTATGTCAAGCTAGGGTACCTTCGTCCTCAATCGCTAAATGCTTTCGTCAAGAGTAGACTCCTTATGGTGTTAGAAACACTGTAGGATCGCGAAATTCCCCTTCTTGCCTAGACAAGAAGAAGGGCCATCCCCTCTCCACCATGCACAAAAGTGGGTTCAATGGAAAAAAGGATCAATGTATTTTGAGTTTCATAAAGGGAGTTTGCATATGATTTTGTTATTCCCCCCAATTTCTTGTGGCATTTGATATTTTAGAACAATTTCTTTTTGCCATTTCTTTGATGTTTTGCAATTTGATGCTTGACAAATTTTCAACTTTTGCATTTTTGAACATTTTCAAAGTCACCCTAATTTGTAACGAGGGTGCTTTTATTTGAAGCATAGGAGTTTATTTTTGCTCCTCTTTTTATTGATGCAATTTGCAAACTTCTTGATTTTCATTTTGAATGCTTGAACTCAAATCGATAATTTTTGTGCCCATTCCCTTTTTATTGACAAAATGTGGTAGAAGTGGAAAATGGTTGCATGGCTTCAAAGGTCACCTTGGAATAAACGGTAGCCAAGGAGTTATCACACCACAAGGTACTCTTGACTAGGCTTTAATCCATGGGTCAAAGGATATTAGCATGACATATCCTAGGGTGTTTTAGAGGTATTCTAATGAGCAAAGTCTCAAGAAGAAAAAGTATCTACAAGGGCCTTATATACACTTGTCAAGTTTCCCAAATAGATGTTTTCACAAAAAATTTCCTAAAATGCAACTACATGCCATGATGCAACTAACATATATACAACCTAATGTATATGCTTCTATCAACTAGTATGTCATATAAACTAACTGCAACTCCTAAAATCACATTGGTTTGTACCGCATCAACCAAAATAAAGCCACATAGTCATTAACATAGAGAGGAAAAAGGAGATTGGAAAGATCATACCATGCGGTCTTCATATTCCTCATGCCTCGGATGTGGCGTAGTCGATCCAATGTGATAGGAAGACAAATAAACACAAGTATATATACAATTCTATACTACTAAGGAATGAACATGTTTTTGGTTTTTCAAATTTTCAAATTTTTATGGTTTTTGTTTTTATGAAATAAAAGAACATATTTTTGTGTTTTTCGAAATTTTTCAATTTTTATCATTTTTGATTTTAAAAGTTAAGTTAAAATTTCCCATCCCTACACTAGTATGGGCATTGTCCTTAATGGCCAATACGATAGGAAATTATGCAATGCAAGCTAAATGAAAATGCATGATTTCTACACTAATATGCAAAACTATATGACATATGTATAAGTGAAATTCTAATCTATCCTATATGATGCATGATTTTATTGGTTGGAGAGCTAATTTGGATTAACTCCCATTCCTTGTGTTCGAACTTCCCCAAACCAATCAGAACATTATTTCTAGTGTCAAAAAGGGAAGTTCATGCACAAGGCAAGGATGCAACGCATGAAGCTAATTGTCATTTTGAATTTTTCGAAATGGGAACAAAATATGAGACACCTCAATGGATTTCTAGGACTCAAAACAAATGATAAAGATTAAAATTTTTAAAACAAGAGATATAAACAAAGCTAAAGGAGGTGTAGGAAACTCACAATGGAATAGGTTGAAGTCAAGTAATCAACCCCGCATATGTGGTATCCTCCAAATAGCTTGTCAACCCTCAATTGATGCTCATTGCGACATCATCATCATCAAATTTTTCTTCATCTTCTTCATCATCCACCTCCATTGACCCGGAGGATTCACCACTCTCATCATCATCATAGGAACTTGAACCTTGCTCTTCTTCTTCTTCTTCTTGGCATGAATTACTACCTTCCCATTTTTCAACAACAACAATCTTCTTTCCATAAGCCACCCGACTATCCATTTCGGCATCTTGAGAAGCACTTGGGAAGAATACCTCCTTATCCGCCAAACTAGGCAAAGGACATGAAGAGTCAAGAAGTCCTTGCCTAGCTAGATGTAGTAGGGGTTGATATTGGGCACGGTAAGCATTTACCCGATCTTCGTGAGCTTCTTTATACATTTATTGCATTAGTTGGGTCAAATAGTCGTTGTCTACCATGACATTAGAGCCACTCGATTTGAATTCTTGGTAGGCAAAGGGATATGGTGGAGTCACAATGGTGGAGGAGGAGGGCTTTGCATTTAGTTCCCTATGTTGCTTAATTATCACTTCGTCTTCCTTAGAGACGGGCAATAGGTAGTTTGGTCTACGGATGGAGATACGATAAATCTTGTTAGGCAAGACAAAGGACTTAGCTTCTTTGATGAGCCAGTCATACATGTTGTCAAGATTGTCATTCTTGACCCAATGGAATTTGTTGATCATAGTGCTCATATCAAGGAGGTTGCTCCCTTTAACCGGTTTGTAGGTGTTGTCTTTGTTGAAATTCGGGTTAAAGTGCTTAGCTAACCATGTTACTAAGCCTCCGTTTACAATGAAGGCCGCTCCATCTTTTCCATTATGAATATCAAGTCACCGATCAAGTAATAGTTGAAGAATGTTGTACTTTTTGGTGAACTTTCCATTGATATTCATGAAGGACTCAAGGTAGACAAAATCAAGCTCGGTAAAGGTATTGGTGCCTTTTCTAGCAATCAAGGTATTGCCCACAAACTTGTGCCATACTCTTATGCCCGGATGGTGAACATATAAAGCATGACACTCCCGGAAAGAGTCAATTTTTTGCCCGGTAATCGCTTTCCAAAGGGGTGCGGCATCATATTTCAAAGGCTTTTCTCAAATTCATCATATCGCAATAGACCAAACACTTTACCAAAATCGGTCTTAGTCATTCTTCTACTCTTGTTCTCAAGACGGAATTCAACATAATGTCAAATCTCTATCTTAGACACTTTCAAGGAGCTTATGAACTTCATGGTCAATAAAGGGTAAGTCAATTCTTCCTTTTCAAAGAGGGTTCACAACCTCATGGACTCGAAAAATGCTCTAGTTCGCTCAAGCACACCCAATTTTTCCAAAGTGTCTTGACAAATAAACTTGGTAGCCACAATAGTCTTTTTAGCAAGGGATAAAAATGCATTCCTATGAGCATCGGTTAAGAAAGTTACCTCCGGAAAATTTGACAATTGTTCTATAACCGGAGTAGGTGTGGTAGCTTCCTCAATAGGAGTTGCGGTTTCTTGGATTTCCACCCTTGGTTGGATCACTATCAAAGCCTTAGATGCAAGAAGAGCTTGTTGCCTCTTTGATAAATTTGTTGTTTTGGGTGCCTTCGTTCCGCCTTTGGTCCTTGCCATTGTATTCTCCATCTCAAATTGGTATCAACAAACCAAGTTTTTGCTTGAATGTCCTTCTTCTTCAAACTTCAACCAATTCCTCAATCAATTTGGGATTTTCGAACTTTTGCCCAAACCCTAGAAAATTGATTCAATTTGTGAGGAATTTGGTGTTTAGATGGTCTTTTGTTGATAAAGGAGTGATTTAATCTTGTTTTGAGCAAGTTTTGTTTGGATGGTGGTTAATTTTGTTGAGAAATTGGTGTTTTTGAATGGGTTGATTGAGGGTTTTAGTGGGAGAAAAGGTGTGTGTTTGTGTTTTTGAAAGATAGAAATGAATTGGGAAGGAAGGGAATTGTCCCGCGTTTTTGTTAAGTGCAGGTCTGGGACGATCGGATTCTTCTGGGGACGTGCGTATCGTCTTACAGGACTTCCTGAAAAATCAAACCAGTACCAGGACGCGCAGATTCTTCTCAGCTCGAGCGGATTTCTGAGGGGACACTCGGATCATTCCTGGGATGTGCAGATTTCCTTACAGCTAAATTTCATAAGTTTGAAGCATCTCAGGACGCGCGGATTCATCTCAAGACGGGCGTCCTGAAGTTGGGGACGAGCGTCCTGATGCCAGTCTACGCAGATTCTCTTACAAGACTTTTTCTTCAATTCAAACTTTCCCAGGTCCCACGTCCTAAGGCCAGGATGCTCGGATCGATGCTGGGGACGCTAGGATCCTCTCCAATTCCCACGAGCTCAGGTCTGCTCGTGGGGATTCCTTTTCCATGTATTTTTTTCTTTTTTTTTCTTTGTTAAATGTTGTTGGTGCACTACAAAGGCTTGGTTAGCCTAGGCATTTGCCATCCCCACACTTGATCAAACACTACACATCAAAACACGTTAAAATACCTCCCTCACTTGCTCTCGTGTCAAAAATCTTGATCAAAGCATAAAAATGCAAATCCAAAAATGACAAAGATGCAATAAAGGAAATAAAATGCTAGTTAAGGGGTTAGAATATTTACAAATGGTGGTTTAGGGAGGACTCCACTAAACTCTCATTCTTGGATGAGATGTCAAGGGGGCAAAGCCAAGGTGTTGTTGATGTTGCTCAACACCTTGTAGAAGTAGTCGAAGGCTTGCTCATTTTCATTAAAAGATCTTGCATAGATCTTTGTACATTGTTTTCTTCATAGTTATGGTCCGAGTCAAAGTGATGACAAGGATCGACAAAGCCTTGGTCTAAGGTCATAGCATTTCCAATATAAGGATTGACTAATCCTTCAAATGGTGGTTTAGGGAGGACTCCACCAAACTCTCATTCTTGGATAAGATGTCAAGGGGGCAAAGCCAAAGTGTTGTTGATGTTGCTCAACACCTTGTAGAAGTAGTCGAAGGCTTGCTCATTTTCATTATAAAGATCTTGCATAGATCTTTGTGCATTGTTTTCTTCATAGTTATGGTCCGAGTCAAAGTGATGGCAAGGATCGACAAAGTCTTGGTCTAAGGTCATAACATTTCCAATATAAGGATTAACTAATCCTTCAAATTCATCGTCCCATAGACCGAAAACTTCACTAGCTTATTCCCCCAATGATGTCATGAGTTGACAAGAGCAACTTTTGTTTCTTGTTGTCATGGCCAATGAGGCCTTCTTCATTACTTGTCATAATGGGTGAGCTATTCAAGCTCTCATTGTTGTTGAAAATTCCTTGCTCTCCGAATAGAGCTATTTGAAGGTCATCCACTTTCTTCTTCCATATGGGTGGTGTTTCTTTACCCATGGTTTGATCTTTGCATAGAGATTCTAACTTCTTTCTATCACATTTTTGGCTATAGTGATCGATCATGAAGCATGGCTCATGTAGTCGGGGAGCTCAAATTGTTTTGTCAAGGTTGAAAGTGATTGTCTCGTCCCCTACTTCGAGTGTGAGCTCTCCATATTTCACATCGATTATCGCTCCCGCGGTATGCAAGAAAGGTCTTCCTAAAATGATAGGAATGTTGGAATCCTCCTCCATGTCTACAATGACAAAGTCTACCGGGATGAAGAATTTGCCAATTCTCACGGGCACATCCTCCCATACCTCTAGAGGTATCTTTGTTGATCGATCCGCCATTTGAAGAGTAATGTTGGTGCATTTGAGCTCTCCCATTCCTAGCCTTTTACACACCGAGTATGGCATGACACTTACATTTTCTCCAAGGTCACATAATGCTTTGTTGATTGTAGTGTCGCCAAAGGTACATGGAATAGAAAAACATCCCGGATCATTGAGCTTTGGAGTGGAACTTCCTTGAAGAATAGCACTACTCACTTTAGTAAATGCAATAGTCTCCAACTTTAAGATGGATTTCTTCTTGGTAAGAATATCTTTCATGTATTTTGCATAAGCCGGAACATGATTGATCAATTCCGTGAATGGGATTGAGACTTCTAAGTTCTTTATAATTTCCATGAACTTTCCAAGTTGCTCATCAAACTTAGGCTTAGCTTGACGACTTGGGAATTGAAGTCTAATCACAATAGGCTCTTTTTCCTTAGCCTTCTCTTCATTCTTCTTCTTTGAAACTTCATTGGTGCTGGGATCTACCTCCTTAGAGTTCTCCATAACTATTTGTTTGTCACTAGCATCCACAATATCTTCATCAATTGGCCTCTTCGGCCCCTCATATCTTGTACCACTCCTCAAGTGGAGGGCACTAACTGTCTCATGTCTTGGGGGATTACTTTGAGGTGGTAATTTCCCCTTTTTTCTTTGAGAGCTAGAAGATGCTAATTGAGTCATTTGAGTTTCATTTTGGTGTGGGCAAGTATGTTGTTGATGGTGATCTCTTTAGCTTGGCTATCTTTTTGCATTTGGGTGAAAAATTCTTGTTGATTCTTTTGCATTTGGAGGACCGCTTTTTGAACATCAAAGCTTTGGTCATTGGATTGATTGTAGGAAGGTTGATTTTGGTATCCTTGGCTTTGGTTGAAAAAGGGTCTTTGAGCTTGATTTCTCATTGGAGGTGGGGTGTATGTTGGTTGGGGGTTTTGGACATTTTGGCTCTTGTATGAAAGATTTGGATGAAATTTGGTATTCTCATTATAGTAGTTGGAATAAGGGGTGCCATTATTGTATGCTTGGAAAGAATTTACTTGTTCAATTGTTCCCCTACAATTACTTTGCTCATATCCCAAAGTTCCGCAACTTTCACATACTCCACTTGGAATTGAGGATGATGCCACCATAGCATTGACATGTTGTTTGGGTGATTCAGAAGCTTTATCAAGCTTAGCCATGGCCTTTTCAAACTTCAAATTGATGGTGTCGACATGAGCACTTAGTTGAGCACCCAATTATGTGATGGAATCTACCTCATACCTTCCTCCTCCAGTGGCCTTTCGAGGCCTACTATATTGGGAATTATGAACCGCCATCTCTTCGATTTTGGCCCATGTTTGATTGTCATCAACTTCGGTAAACATCCCATTGGATCCCATATTGAACACATTGCGGGAGTCTTCATATAGACCATTCCAAAATTGTTGCACAAGGAACCACTCACTAAGTCTATGGTGTGGACAAGAACGACAAGTGTCCTTAAATCTCTTCCATGCTTCATATAATGATTCCTCATCCCTTTGCTTGAACCTGGTGATTTGGGCTCTCAACATATTAGTATTCTCCGGAGGATAGAATTTCTTGTATAAGGTGAGTGCTAGCTTCTTCCATGAATCAATACCAAGGGTAGCCTTGTCTAGGCTCTTTAACCATTGCTTTGCGGTACCGATCAAAGAAAAAGTAAACAATACCCATCATATTTGGTCTTGAGTAACTCCGGTTTGAGAAATTGCATCACAATAGTCACAAAAAGTCTCCATATGTGAATGAGGGTCTTCACTAGGCATCCCTCCAAATTGACTTCTCTCAACTAATTGTATGAATGCGGATTTGGCAATGAAATTACCGGTTAAATGTGGTGGTGTAGGAGTACCATTTGCTAGGTTCTCCTCGGTTGGTACGGAATGTGATGAAAATTTAGGCATTGTGGGTTGATTTTGTGGTTGGTTTTGAATTGGGTTATCCTCTCCTGCTCTTGCAAAAGGGTTGACAAACTCAATGTTATTTGGTTGAATGTCCACAATCTCTCCAATACCTACAACGCTTGAATTACCTCTAGCAACTCTTCTATTGTTGGTTAAAGTCCTTTCAATCTCGAAATCAATAGGTACTAAATCACCTTGTGATCTCCTAGTCATGCAAAATATCAAACAACTTGAACACAATTAGAACAACCTTGAGGAGATTGACTTCCCCAAGTTAAAGAAAGACACAACTAAAAATAATTATCGAAAATCAATTCAATTGAACACCGTCCCCGGCACCGGCGCCATTTTTGGTGTGGCTTAAATATACTCATCGTTAAAGCTACCAACCAAAACAATATTTATAACTTCACAAACTACTCTTAGTAAAGAGGTAAGTAAAGGTCGGATCCCAGGGGACGGGTATTGATGTAGGATTTTCAATTGCAAGTAGCTATGTCTTAGGGTGTCACAAATTGGGTTGAGGTGAGATGTAATCTAAACTAATCAACAAGATGAATGAAAATAAAGTAAAGCAATTAAAGGGGTTTGTAAGCAATTGATTAAAAGCACTAGGGTGTCATGGGTTCATAGGGGATTCATGGAAATAGATCATATCATCATACAAACATCTTCTCAATTAAAAGCAAGCACTTATTGTTGTGATGGGATCGAGTTAGTGTATATCTTACAATCCTTGGGAAGATTTAGGTCCCGGAGCCGAGTCGTCTAGACTGTACAACACCTACAAGTCAACTTAGTCTCCTCCTATTAAACTCTATGCATGGTCTAATGAGGCTCGAGTTGGTTTATGTCTTACAAGCCTCATTGAAAAGATAAGGGATGGTAAAAAATGCAAGGTTTCATAGTCTAGCTTTTCATCAAACATAACATGTGCATAGGTTGAAATCACAACAAGCAAGCAAATTAATTATGAGAACATATTAGATTAAGCATAGATAAATCCCCATGTTTGTTTCCCCTAATTTCCCATTAACCCTAGCTAAAGGACTACTCACTCATGATCAAGTTTAACATGCTAATAAGGTTGTCAATCATACTAACAAAGCAAAACATGATGAATAAATGATGTGATTAACAATAATTAAACAAGGGTAAAAGAGGGATTATACCTATATGAGATGATCCAAATAATAAAGCAAAGTATAATAGAAGTACTTGATGATTGATGAAAGGTTGTCAATCCTCCAATAAACCCAAATAATCTTCTAATTACCCAAATAAAACTAAGAACAATTGAGAAATTAAGGAAAGATTAAGATGTAATTAATATTGAAATGTGTATTATAACTAAATTAAGAGAGGATTAAGATGATATTAAAGCTTGATTAAGATGATATTAAGAGATGATTCTAATCTAGGTAGTACAATGGGGTATTTATACTAAAATTAAGTACAAGGATTAGGGTTACTAAGGGTTGAAATGACTATTAAGACCCTAAGAGAAACTTGGTAATTTTGCTCCTCATAAGGGATATGCGCAGATCGTCTTTGCAACTCCCACTTGGATCCGCTCGTCCTCACCTGAGGCACGGCCTGCCCTGTAAGAAGATCCGCTTGGATCGCCTAGGAGACGCTCGGATCCTGCCTCTGGGACGCTCATCCTGAACTCAGGCCGCTCGGATCGTGGCACAGGGTTCTCCTCTAGTTTGTCTCTTTAGCAATCCGCGGGGATCGTGTTGGGGATGCAAGGATCTTTTCATCATTGCCCATTTCACTTTATTTATTTGCTTAGGCCTCTAGTGTCGGTTTCCTCTTGTTTGTTTGGTCATTAGATGTGATCCATTTAGCTCTCATTTACCTCATAAATGCAAGGTTAGCAATCCTCCCCTACCAAGGACACAAAACCTCAAAGAATATGCAAAATGGGAAACTAAAGATAGGAAATGACCCTAATAAATGCTAGAAAGCATGGGAACGAGGCTAATTCGGGGACTAAATGTGCTCAAATATGAGGAACAACACATACCTTACAGCGAGTTGTTTTGCTTGGCGAAAATCGTCAAGACCATCCCCTCGAAACTCGATCAGAGCATATCCAAGAAACCCACGACCAGAAATCCAAGCCGGGTGGACTGCCTTAACATTTCAAAACCCATTCTCAATGAGGATGTCTCTGAATGGGTTAAGAGACTTAGAAGCTGCCTTCCCAGCAGCATCGCGTATGACTGGGAGATTGTGAATTATGCACGTAATCGGGTTGATATAGCGGGTTACCGATTGGTGAGGAGGTGCAACTGCGGATGATGAAGACGACGATATTTTAATTATGATATGTATGTATATGTATATTATTTAAAAAGTGAAGTAGAAAGGTTAGTAATAATAAAGTGATTCTTATTATTACTGCAAATGTGATGTTATTTATAGGATAATAAAGTTATAATTAATTAGATTAATTTCATCCATAATCTACATTCAAACTTCTATTAATTGTGCATGTATGCATGTGTGGAATAATGGTCAAACAACCAATAATAATAGGGCATGCATTGGTAAAACCACAAACTTTTCAGTTTTCACAATGGATCTGTATTTACAATGGTTATAAGAAAAACCGTTGTTTATTGGTCTAATATGACAACGGATTTACAATAACCGTTGTTGATATATGAAATATGATAACGGCTTTATAAAGAACCATTATCATTTTGTGTTATACATACGGTCAAACAATCAGTACTGCAACTTTGAATCAGAAAAAGTAAAAATTACAGGGCATGCATTAGTCAAATCACAAACACTAGAAAATCAAAAATAATTAAACAATTTTTTTTAAAACGGGTTATGTCTAACTGTTGTTAATATATGTAATATGATAACGGCTTAACAAAGAACCGTTATCATTGATACGTGCCTAATGTATAGTCTTTTTAGCGTATTTCAGCACGTATTTCTATGCATTTTCATATTGTTTTTATAATATTTTGCCCCGAATTGGCTACTTTGGTTCGTTTTGTCCATTTTGTAGAAATGAATGCGAAAGTAGTGGAATCGTACCCTTTTTCGTCCTTTCTGCATGTATTTAGAGGAGACGGCAATTTTCCTGAGTGAGATACTGTGTTCGGAAGCGTCGTGGCACGCATTACGAGGCATTTAGACGCGGTCTTGAGCTGAAATGAAGTCAAGTCACTCGATCGAGCTGTTTTCCACTCGATCGAGTGGTTTCTACATCCAAGAAGTGGTCGATCGAGTACTTTGTACTCGATCCTTATGCTGCAGAAAGAGCTGTTGCTCGATCGAGTAACTTTTCAGTCGATCGAGCTGTTTTGGCTGAAGAGTTGGTCGATCGAGTGGTTTCAATCCACTCGATCGAGTGGTTTTGATGGGTTTGGGCTTTAATTAGCCCGCGTGATGTTTTATTTCGCTAAACTCTTTTGCTTTGCTATTTAAGCACGCTTTACTAGGTTAATTAGGATTATCTTTGATATTATCAAACACTCTACTGTAAACTTTAGAACGCTGCTTTTCCTCTCTACTGTTACCTTATTTCGGGATTATTTTCACTCGGATTTCGTGTTCTTTACGCCGGATTCGCTTGGATTGTAATTCCTTCTCTCCCTTTAATAATAATTAATCACTTGTTTGCTTTTATTACTTGTTTCGTTGCATTTACTTCTTTGCCCTAATTTTCCTTGTTGCGATTTATTGTTATTTCATTATGTTTTCTGCTGGAAATTTAATTGCTGTTAGTTTAATTAGAAATATGAGTAGCTAATTTCCTTTCATGTTGGGATTAGGGGATCTGTGGTAGAAATGTGACGATGTAGTGAATGAATTAGACGAATTGATTACGACACTCTGTCACTATAGCAATTTAATTGTATTATTTCGACTTAGTTGAGTGCACGCTTCTATGTCACCCCTTAATCTGGCTAAAATTAATCCTGGATCGAAAGATTGGACTAAATAGGCCTGCTATAAACAGTAGACTACCCTAATGAGGACGAAAGTTAAGTTAGTGGTATTTTAGGATAGAAAGTGGACCAAAAGGACCTTTCAACTTCCGTCTCACATTAGTTCGTCTGAGTCATTTACAGCTGAGTTACAAGACTACCGTAGTGAACCGAATTCCCGACATGTCCCTCTCTTCTTGATAGTTTAAACCGATTTTCTGCCCTTATTGCTTTTGTTTTTATTTCTCTTTCCTTTAAATCTCGTAGTTTAGAACCAAATTCAAACAACCCCCCCATTGTTACTTTAGGACTAGAATTAGGCAACTGTTAATTACATTACCTCCATGTGGATTCGATACTCGACTGCCTCTGCTACATTTTAGTTGAGACCGTTAGGTTTTATCTTTGATAGGGTTGCGATAGCCGTGTCAAATTTTGGCGCCGTTGCCGGGGAGGCAATTGTTTACATTATTAGTTGTTTATTTTTAGTCTTTCTTTTAGTTTAAGGGGCATCCGTTCCTTAAACTATTCTTATATCCTATTTGTAGTTTCTTCTTATGCGCAGGTCACAGGGTGGTGAACTACTACCATTCAATCATGAGATTGAGAGAACCTTGCGCGCAAAGAGGAGATTATTTCAAGACCAACAGTTAGAGGAAGAGCCCAGTTCTCATTCTAGCTTTTACGAGAACGAACTTTTCGAGGAAGATCCACCTTCATCTCCAGTTTCCAATTCATCAGCTGAAACAGTCACTTCTCCGGACATTCTAGAAATGGCCGAAGAAGCAACCATTTCCAATCACTCTGAACCGACAGCTGCGAATCTCTATAAGGGATTTGTACTACCAGGGGAGGCTAGAAAATTCGAGCCGAAGCCAGCTTATATCAATCTGGTTGAGAAAAACCAATTTGGGGGAGCTGCAAATGAAGATGCAGCTAAGCACATGGAGACTTTTATCGATTATTGCTGCTCCATACCTCCACCTGCTGGCGTGACCCAGGATCAGATAAAAGAAACCATGTTTATTTTCTCACTCCGCGATCTTTGCAAGGGAGTGGTATAGGGATTTGGACCGGCCGCTCACGGTATAACCGATCGGAATTCACGGCTTTAGCATTTTATAAGAAGTACTTTTCTGCATCGAAGACTATTGCCATTAGAGCTCAGATCACGAGCTTTAAACAAGGGCCTGACGAGAACTTTCACGAGGCATGGGTTCGCTTCAAGAAGTTGGTGCGAACCATTCCGCACCATGGGTTCGAAAAGTGGAGTCTATGCAATCAGTTCTATAACGGGTTGTATGACGATCGAGGGGCTATTTTGGATGTCACGCAATGGCCGATTTGCTGAGAACATGGGAGAGACTAAAGGGTGGAAGATCATTGATGATTTGGCCACCCATAAGGCTGAATATGGGAACTCTAGAGGCAATCAAAGAAGAGCTGCTGAATCTTCTTCTGTAGCTGCACTTGAAGCTCTCACTGCAAGATTTGATAAATATGAGTTGGGAGGAGCGTCCAAAGGAGGGATGTATCGGTGAATCTTTGTGACGACGGTCCTTTCGTCTCGTAGAAGATGTGGAGGAGAGGGACATGTCTCGGATCATTGTCCCAATTCCTATGAGTCATGTCTGCCTTCCAACACTACAGGTAGAACAACACTTATTACGAGCCGAACGTCCATCCCAATTTGAGGTGGAGTAGTCGAAATGTGCTCAATCCCACTGCTCCTCCGAATCAGCAGCAGCCGTATATTCCTCCACACAAGAATCAACAAGGCTTTTAGAAGCCTCCCTCTTTCGCTCCTTCCAATCAAGGTGCATCATCTTCTAGTGGGGTGAGTGAAATAGGTGAGATAAAGTCTATGTTGCAGACCATTTCAAAGCATTTGCAGCTGAATGATCAACAAAATCAACAGAAGGACGCGTCATTTAATTCACTTGAGACTCAAGTTGCCCAACTGGCCGCGAATCAGTCCACGAGAAAGCAGGGTCATTTAACGACTCAAAATGAGAAGAATCCACATGAGACGGTAAATCTGATAGAATTGAGAAGCGGTCTTTCTTATGAGGGACCGGAAGTGTCGAAATCAGACCCGAGGGAAGCTGTAACTAGTGATGAACAGTGTTCTGTTAAGAGAAAAGGGCTCACGACAAAGGAATTACTCGATCGACTGAAATCTGGTGTTCGATCGAGTAGAACTGAAGATGAAAGTCCTCGATCGAGTGGTTTTTCCACTCGATCGAGTGAACAGGAAGAACAAGTTGGTCGATCGAGTAGTTTATCTACTCGATCGAGTGAAGCAGAAAGTGGAGTTGGTCGATCGAGTGGAAATTGTACTCGATCGACTGACATTGATGAAGGAACTGCTCGATCGAGTGAGCAAATGAGTCGATCGAGTAGTATTGATGACGGGAAGTTTATTCGAGAGCCTGCTAGTGCTCGTGTAAGCGATATATCACCGGAAAGACCTCGTTCGAGAGGTAAGAAGCGTCCAAAGGATACAGAACTTGCACCGGAAGATACATTGGAAGCGAGAAACAAGGGACTCGAGATACCTATCACGGTTCCCTTCCCGAGGCGGCTGCAGAATACAAAGGCTAATCAACAATTTGGCAAATTTGTCGAACTTTTGAAGAGCTTGGAAATCACCGTGCCGTTCACTGAATTGCTGACTAAGGTACCCTCTTATTTAAAGTTTATGAAAGAAATTTTAGCGCGTAAGAGGAATATTAATGACAGTGAGACCGTAGCTTTGACTGAATTGCTGACTAAGTTACCCCCTAATCAATTAGACCCGGGTAGTTTTTCAATTTCGTGTCATATCGGTATGCATTTGATTGATAATGCGCTATGCGATTTAGGCGCTAGCGTGAGTGTCTTACCTTTGTCTCTGGCTAAGAGATTTGGTTTGACCAAGCTGAGTTGTACCAACATGACTGTCCAGATGGCCGACCGTAGTTTATCACGGCCACTAGGTGTCGTAGAAGACGTACCTGTTCAGATCGGGAAGTTCTTTATTCCCGTTGATTTTGTTGTCTTAGACATCCCGAAGATGCACACACCCCTATAATTTTAGGGAGACCATTTTTGTCCACTTTGCCCGTGCAAAGTAATAGACGTCGGGGAAGACTTTGACCTTTCGGTCGGGGACGAGGAGCCGATTTTTCATCGCCTAAGTTCCAGAGAGCTTCCATGCAAGCCCAGCCTTGCAATGCTCTCTCTTCTATTGATCCTATTATTGACACTCCGGATGAAAATTTGGAGAATCGTGTTTGCTATTGTTAACCCTCCGCCTCGGGGCGAGAGCAAAAAGGAGGAAAGTTCGTTTGTTTTCCTTGCTTTGCAGTGCAGGATGAAAGCAATGAAGGAGTCACAAAGGACATGGTGTAATTATTATCAATCAAATTGAAGATGATGACGCTAAAGCTGGTGATAAAGGAGCAAGGACGAGGAAAGTTCGCGCTTACGTGGATGTGAACTACTCCCCTCCTACCGTTTCAAGTGATAATTCATGCTCATGGAAGATGAAGAGGACAGTCAATATTGTTGAGGTGACGTCCTCCAGTCAGGAGCCCACCAAGGGGCTACTGAAATTTGATGGGAATTAAACGGGAAAATGCCCCGTGTAACACTTTGTAATAGATAATTTTTGAATTTGTTTTATTGCGTTTTAATTAGGACAATTAGTTTTAGACAGTTTTTAGCATAGACGTAAGACTATAGACTGTTCTTACGCGTATTTGGTATATTGGGAAATTTTTGCGTGTGTTTTTATGCAGGTTTGGGGAAGTTTCACGCAATTCAAGGAAGTAAAGACGAAATTCAAGAAGCTTACGCGAGAAAAGTCCTCGATCGAGTACTTTTTGTACTCGATCGAGTGAAAATCTGATCGATCGAGTAACTTCCAAGTTGATCGAGTAAAGCAAAAAGAGGGATTGGTCGATCGAGTGAAATTTTACTCGACCAAGCTGCTGGACCATCAAAGTGCTCGATCGAGTGGTTTAAAACCACTCGATCGAGTGAAATGAACAGAACACGGGAGTTTTTCTACCTTAAACTCTTATTTTTGTTTTCTAATTCATTTCATCCCCTAATTCCGTCTAACCCTTCCCCTAATTGCGATTTTAACTCCCCCAAATCCCCATTTTCTTGCCCAAATCTCCAAATCCGCCTCCTACATTTCATTGTTTACATTTTAATCTACAAAAGCCCCTTACTTTCACCCTTATTTGTGTTCATTTTCGCGGTTTTAAAAGGGTTTTCGGGTTTACGGGTTTTTCGACTGAAAATCCGCCATTGTTGCTTGTTTATTTGAGGATTATTTGCATTTGTTGGTTCATCATCATCAAGTAAGTGATTTCCATAACCTCTTGCATTTTAATCTCGATTATTTTGAATTTTATGAGGTGAAATTGAATTAGGGTTTCCTGTTTAGTCGAATTTTTCGACTTTAATTGTGTTATTTGCCCTTATTCTTCTTGCTTGATGATTAATCCCAACTCCTCGATGTTTATCACATGCTTAATTCGAATTCCACATGATTTTTGTGATATGGGTTCAAGACAGTCGAATTTTTCGACTGTCACTTTGATTTTTGCTGTTGTAATATGTCTAGCTAGCATCTCTGTTGCGATTTTGATGCTGATTGTTGACTAAAATCAAACCCCTGTCGATGTTTAGACATGTTTACTCTGGACCTTGCACAGAAATTGCGATTAGGGCTGCTTAAGTCGAATTTTTCGACTGTCAGACGGTTTATATACTGCATTGTCTTAATTAACTTCAGTTGATGCTTACATGTTACTGATGTTAACTGCTATTCCCATTCCCTATCGCCATTTGCATTCTGTAATTCGAAATTTTTGAGGATTGTTGGGATTTATTTGCTGTAAAGTCGAATTTTTCGACTGATAGGGCATTCACATGCTGTCACATGCTGGTTTTACGTGTTGTTTTAGCCACGGTTAGCAGCTATTTTCTCATCATGCCCTTTACCTTTTCACAGGATGGAGTCCAGTACTTTACCTACTACCAGTACTACTTCCAGCCCGTCTTTGAGTGAGTCAGTGGCCTCTGCTGTCGCCACTGCCTCCGCGTTAGTTACCACTGCAGCCCCTTTGTTCCTTGTTTTAGCTGCAGGGACGGTTTTTACTCTAGTGAGCTCACCAAGAGCTCGGTTCCGCTACCACTTCCTCCACGGTCACCACCACAGCCTAGCACCGCCGCTAGTTCCTCTTCGCGGTGACCACAAAGAGCCACTACCTGTACACCACCACCACTTCCACACTGTGGCGGACTCACTGCGGTTGCGGCTGCCTTCATAGTCGCTTTGGTTCCTTACACCGTCCGAGAGCGAGCGCGCCTTGCGTTCCAGAGACCGAGGCCGGGTCGTAGATGCGATCTCGAGCTACGCCGGCTCTTGTTGCCTCTACTCCCGCTCCCGGTATTTCCACAACCGTGCTTCGCTTACTTACTTCACCGCTCCGTCCACGTCTCGAGACGATTCTGATCCGAAGGACACTTCCCTCGACTCCCACCTGATTACCCACAGTATTATTCGTCAACGCTGTCCATCGTACGAAATTCTTTAGCTTGGCCAAGTGTGTACATGTGCCTTCCCGATTTTTGGATAAATCGGCATTAGAGAAACTCGGTATTTACGAGTCGGTCAGAATTTACTACGGGGCACGGGGATGCCTCGGCCTCATTACCATGAGGGGTCGTACCTTCTTAGAGCCGAGCCTTGAGTTTCTCGGCTCTTTTTTACCTTCTCCTCGGGGGCATACGATACGACCCGACGTTTTGTCAGTCTCCTTCCGGTTGTTCAACCGGACTTTCCCGATGCCTCTAGCGGAGTTTGGTAGGTTACTTGACCTTACCTCCTCGGGTGTGACATCAGACTCGAGGAAGGTTTACCGTCAGGTTTGGCGGTGCCTGGCCCAGACCCGTTTCCAGGAGCGAAAGCTCCACCAGGTCCACCATCCCCCCGTCCGTTGTTTTCTTAGACTGATGGGGAGCTCTATTTTCGGCCGAAAGGAGCCGAACAACACTACCAACACCGAGCTCTCCATCCTGGGCGGTTATCTGAACGTCGACTGTGAAGGTCCTTTTACCTTCAACATTGCCTACCTCACCGCCCAGTACCTCCACGACCAGGGGAAGAAGGAGGCGGGAACCATTGCCTGCGGTGGCATAGCCACCATTCTTGCCCATCGCCTTTTCCCCACTTGGCCTCGTGACCTGCAGTACCTCGAGGGAGAGAGGTCACTGAGTCTAGCTGCCATGCTCGCTCAGCATTGGCTTACCCCAGACTACCAGACTTGGAAGATTGACGGCTCCTTGTTTGTTGACTTACCTTGCGACAGTCTCCCCTGTCTTGAGCCCTTACCTACTGTGGTAAAGGGCCACCGTCTTCCTGCCTTGCCTCTACTTTACCTTCCACTCCAGCCTCGACCACCTCCTGATGCACCTGCCGCCAAGAAGCGGCGAGTTGAGACTGGAGAGGGGTCCACACCTTCAGGGAGTACCCAGCCTTCCACGGCTACTCCCGATCCGACCCCTACTCCCACTACTACTACCATTCCTACTCCTGCTCCACCTCCCACTGACCAGACACAGACTGAGCCGGTCTTCCCGGCTACTTTTAGACCACCTCCTCCCTTTGTAGCGTCTGCGGTTTAGGACCAAGGGGGCGCAGTTTACGGTTTGTTGATCGAGCTTGCAGAGCGTCAGGCTCGTATGGAGAGGGACATGGCTCTTGCCTTACACCCTCTGTACGAGTACCACTTGCGGCGACACAGACCGATCCCGGAGGGTTGGCCACACCCTTCCTTCTTCCAGTACCCAGCTGAGGGGTACCCGGTTTCTGACGAGGAGGAGGAGGACGAGGACCCAGAGGTGGCAGTGGAGAGAGCTCGCGCTGAGGAGCGGAGGAGGAGAGAGGAGGAGAGAAACCCGGAGTACAGGGCGGAGGTTGACCATGAGAGCAGTGACGACGACGAGTAGCTACTGGTCTACTCACTTCCCTAGTTTTCTGGCTGGTTTGGGGAAGTTCGTATTTTGTATGTATCTCTTACTCTTTTATTTTGTCTCCTTTAATTTTATTATTTTTATTTTGTTGGTTGTATATTCCCGTTCCCCTGTATATATCTGCTGGTGTATGCTGGAGGACAACGAGGGCGTTGTCCGTTTTGGTTTGGGGAGGGTATTGCATCCTTTTGAGTCTGCATCTGCATTTGTTTTGCATCCACGTTTATTTTTCAGTCTTGCATTGTTTTATTTCATTGAAAAATCCAAAAAAATTGAAAAATTTCAAAAATTCAAAAAAAATATTCACGTTTATTTTTGCATATAGGTTGAGTCGGAACGATAGATTCCCATGATGACAATGCACTATAACTTGTCTTTTTGCTTGAGCCTTGCACTTTTATTGATAGTTATTAGCTTTGTCATACGCATAGTCTACGAATTTCTGTTCAAATATAGCTGACTGTTTAGACTTGACCGACAAATTGGCAAACTACTTAAAAATTCTGAGCTTTAGAGCCATAACTGGTGACATTCATGACCAGTTCATTAGGAATTGAGAGTAGTAATCCTTGCATAGCATGTTCATCATTTTTGCACATTCATGATATTCAATTTCTTGTTAAATGCACATATTCGGTTTGTGGTTGGTGTCACATGCAGGGAGGTGTTTGTAAATTCCCCTTTCCTTATACTTTTCACCCATTTAGCTCCAAATTAGCCAAAACTTGCCTTTTTGACCCATTAGCTACATTCCAAATTAAGCCTGCCTAGTCAAGCTAGTTTAGTATGTTCTTTTGTGGTATGAGTTTTCGTCTGCAGTTTGGCCGTATCCCTTTTTGTATGGAGTTGTTGGAAAGTTGAGGAAAAGGAGAAAGAAAGAAAAAATTTTGAAAAAAAAGGGAGAAAACGTGGAAGAAGAAAAAAAATGAAAAAAGAAAAAAAAAAAAAAAAATGAAAAAGAAAAGAAGGCTGAAACGTGTAAGAAAAGAAAAAAAAAAGAATGTGAAAATGGAGGAAACAGACGTGCTCCTCTTGTCTGAGTTGAGAAGATGTTTGAAGATGTACAATTGAAAAAGGTTGATTTGTTTCAGTTAGTTATTTCAGAAGGTGTTTAAAAAAGGGAAGTTTGTGACCGTCTGACTCCTCCGTTCTATCCCATATTTTTTGAGGAGATTGTGTTTTGAGTCTAGTGAGTTTTGTGCCGAGTGAAGGGCACTTGTACTTAGTTTTTCAGTCAGTTGAGATTCGGATGGTTTCTTTATGGTCCTGTTAGGAACTAGCTTGACGCTTTTACCTCCACATTTCCATAACATGTTTTGCCTTTTCTCACCTGAACCTCCCTATTCCTAAATTATTTGCAAGCCCTCGGCTGTGACGGACATTATTGGTTGGAATTTGTGCATTAGTACTTGAATTATCTTTCATTTTTGTTGCATGCATGCTATGTCGGTCGCAGTTAGGTGAGTGACTGTCTTTCCTTCTCTCTTTTACATATAACATTCACCCTTTGCTTCATGAGAGAAGAGTGACCGCGTGAAAGTCCGATTTTGTTGGTCTTGCAAGGTCGATAGGTCAGCTTTATTTCTGAACAGCTTATAATTCGTTTGCGTATTGACTGCTTAGCTTTAACTGTTAATTTTTGTTGCATTAAATTGGTTCAAGTAGACAAGCTAAGCTAGCTCTGAGTTATCATTTCCGTTCCATTAGTGTATAGTTTTGAGTTTACTCGAGGACGGGTAAAGGTTCGGTTTGGGGAGATTTGATAAGTGCCTAATGTATAGTCTTTTTAGCCTATTTCAGCACGTATTTCTATGCATTTTCATATTGTTTTTATAATATTTTGCCCCGAATTGGCTACGTTGGTTCGTTTTGTCCATTTTGTAGAAATGAACGCGAAAGTAGTGGAATCGTACCCTTATTCGTCCTTTCTGCATGCATTTAGAGGAGACGGGATTTTCCTGAGTGAGATACTGTGTTCGGAAGGGTCGTGGCACGCATTACGAGGCATTTAGACGCGGTCTTGAGCTGAAATGAAGTCAAGTCACTCGATCGAGCTGTTTTCCACTCGATCGAGTGGTTTCTACATCCAAGAAGTGGTCGATCGAGTACTTTGTACTCGATCCTTATGCTGCAGAAAGAGCTGTTGCTCGATCGAGTAACTTTTCAATCGATCGAGCTGTTTTGGCTGAAGAGTTGGTCGATCGAGTGGTTTCAATCCACTCGATCGAGTGGTTTTGATGGGTTTGGGCTTTAATTAGCCAGCGTGATGTTTTATTTCGCTAAACTCTTTTGCTTTGCTATTTAAGCACGCTTTACTAGGTTAATTAGGATTATCTTTGATATTATCAAACACTCTACTGTAAACTTTAGAACGCTGCTTTTCCTCTCTACTGTTACCTTATTTCGGGATTATTTTCACTCGGATTTCGTGTTCTTTACGCCGGATTCGCTTGGATTGTAATTCCTTCTCTCCCTTTAATAATAATAAATCACTTGTTTGCTTTTATTACTTGTTTCGTTGCATTTACTTCTTTGCCCTAATTTTCCTTGTTGCGATTTATTGTTATTTCATTATGTTTTCTGCTGGAAATTTAATTGTTGTTAGTTTAATTAGAAATATGAGTAGCTAATTTCCTTTCATGTTGGGATTAGGGGATCTGCGGTAGAAATGTGATGATGTAGTGAATGAATTAGACGAATTGATTACGAGACTCTATCACTATAGCAATTTAATTTTATTATTTCGACTTAGTTGAGTGCACGCTTCTATGTCACCCCTTAATCTGGCTAAAATTAATCTTGGATCGAAAGATTGGACTAAATAGGCCTGCTATAAACAGTAGACTACCCTAATGAGGACGAAAGTTAAGTTAGTGGTATTTTAGGATAGAAAGTGGACCGAAAGGACCTTTCAACATCCGTCTCACATTAGTTCGTCTGAGTCATTTACAGCTGAGTTACAAGACTACCGCAGTGAACCGAATTCCCGACATGTCCCTCTCTTCTTGATAGTTTAAACCGATTTTCTGCCCTTATTGCTTTTGTTTTTATTTCTCTTTCCTTTAAATCTCGTAGTTTAGAACCAAATTCAAACAACCCCCCCATTGTTACTTTAGGACTAGAATTAGGCAACTGTTAATTACATTACCTCCCTGTGGATTCGATACTCGACTGCCTCTGCTACATTTTAGTTGAGACCGTTAGGTTTTATCTTTGATAGGGTTGCGATAGCCGTGTCAATCATTTTGTGTTATACATATGCTCAAACACGCATTACTGAAACTTTGAATCAGAAAAAGTAAAAATTACAAGGCATGCATTAGTCAAATCAATACCGTTGTGTTTTTAGTCATTCGAAAACGGTTTTTTGATAACCGTTTTGTTTTTACTAATTCGACAACGGTTTTTTGATAACCGTTGTGTTCTTACTTATTGGACAACGGTTTTTTGGATAGTCATTGTTGTTGGGGTTGGTGTCCTTAACAGTTAGTGCAAGGACTTATAAATCTCTAAAAGGATTAAAGGGCATACTTTTGGTATTATTATCAGTTGATCCACGTTTATCAATAACGGTTGGCTTGCTAGATAAGTTTGACGTTATTGTCATACAGATGGCGGTGATCAACTGGTCCCTAAAAGTCACACCTATAGGATACGTTTGAGAGATGTGACAGTATGAAAATACAGTCATGTAGATGCCAAATTTGACTAACCAGTTAGTCTGAGTTACTTGACTAATAATTAGTCAAAATGTGATGTTGAGATATTTTTATTTAATACGGATTAAATAAAATGGCTAAGGCGAATTAAGCGGTTAATTCGTAAAATTAAATATAAGCGATTTATATTTGATTAATGTATATTGGACAAATTAATTATACAATATTGTTTTTGTCGGACACGTATTAATAATTCAACTAATCCGTGTTATTAGTTGATGCTTTAATATCCGATAACCGATGACAGTTTATAATGAAACCGTGTCATATACATTCAGCGGATTTCGGGTCGTACCATGAGTTAAAAAATTAGAGAAAGTGGAAAGCCCACTCTCCCCATTCATAGCTCACGGCCGAACCAAAGGAGACAAAAGGGAGAGCCTCTCCTCACTTGTAACCTAATTCATTTGAGACAAAAATTTAGGGTTTTTGAGAAGAGTGCCTCTAAAAAATCCGGATCTCTCATCCAACAAAACTCACAATACCAATCCTCTCAATATTGCAAGGCAATTAGAGGATTCATTCTAGCACAAGGGCATTTCTCGGACAATCTTGGGTGCATCATTTAGGAGGAGGTCTACTTTGATCTCTCATTGCCATATTGCACTAGGACCGAAGGTTATTCCTTGATCTTTATCGTTCTATCATGTTTTTCGTTTTATGACCATAATCATATGTAAAATTTGCGTTATAATCCTATAAAGAAAGGGTTTTATACGGATATTACCCTACAAGTGGTATCAGAGCGAGGCCACGTAAATTTTTCTATGTGATTTTCATCAAACGAAATGGATCGATAATTTTTTGTTGTATAAAAACACACGGCTAAAAGAAAAAAAAAAATTGCACGGTTTTTATTTTTTTTGGCACGGCTGCTATATTTTTTTTCGTGCCTTGTATTTTTGTTTTGATTTAATCTTTGCATATTATTTGTAATCGATATTCATTATAGTATGTTAAAGATCTATCAATTGCAAAACGTTATACCGTGTGGCTGTTTTTGTCTCGGCTGTTTTTATACACGGAATATTGGGAACCGTGTCAAGTTTACACGGTTGCTTTGTCGATTTTTGGTTTTGTTTTCGATTTGTTCTTTGCGATTGTTGTTTTAAACGATAATTACAACAATATGTGAAGATCATGTCAATTGTAGTTTGAATTCTATACGGATTAGATTAAAATTGCAATTGAGTTTTGTCAAATCGTTTCGGCATTGTTTGTTGTTGCTCACGGTTTGAGCAATTTAATTTTTAATTTTTTTTTTTCTTTTTTGTTGCTCACGGTTCATTTAATAAAAATTTAATAAAAAAAAAAAAATTTTACTGGTACTTATTCACGTACAACAATTTTTCTGTTTTTTTTCTCGGCCCTTTTTATTGCATAAAACGGTTTTTATGCTCTCGCTTGATAGTGAAACGGTTCACCCACGTAAAATAAAGTTACTTTAAAACGATTTATTGTAACGGATTATCTCGGATTAAAATTAACTTGACTAAAGCGGTTTTGTCATGTAATTTTAATTATCTTTGGTGGTTTGGATAAAAAAAATTAACATAATTACGGAATTATGTCACGAATAAATTTAATTTTTAGTTGATGCACTTTATTTATCGTTCTTGTTTAATTTGAATGCTTTTAATTACGTATTTATTTATTTTTGCAAACGGTTGTAACTTAGTGTGGCCTTAGTAGAACGTGTTACCGTAATGATGGAACACGGTCTTGGTTGTATTTTGAGATCTCGTATCTCCATTTTTATTTCTTTTAATTACAGTTTTTATTTAGAATGTAAATAGGTTTATATTTGTAAATTTTAATTTGTAATTTTTGAGAAGACTAAAGATGGAGACCGGATGCTCACTCCCGCTACATGGATCAAGATGGAACATCAAGACAAGCTTCTCGGGTCCAACGGTGGATTCCAAAGTTGTTTTATGTTTTATTTTACTAGGATAGGCCACACTAGGAATTTTTATTTACGTATTGCATTCATTTATTTATTTTATCGTAACGATAGTATGCATCATTTTCCGCCTAAAAACCAAACCACCTAATTATTGCATGAAAACTGACACATATAGAGGTCACGAGTTAGTTTTCTTTTGACATTCTCATGTCACACGATCATGCTAAGCCATCACCTAAATTGATTCATTCACGCAGACGCTAGTTATTCGTTCACTTAAAATGAATTATAATTAAGTTGATGGGATCTTCCTCGTATAAACCAAAATTGAGAACGGTCTTTATAGGTCAAACTCCAATGAGTCCCTTCTTCGTCGGTAGGCATAATATGACCCCTTCTACGTCGGGTAAGTTGGAACCGATTGACCTATTTTATCTCAACACTATGGTCACTCGTACGATCCTGTGACTATGGTGGACTATAGATAGGATTTACAGAAATCTATCGACCAAGAGTTCTTACGGAAGAATTAGCTAAACAGTTGGCTTATCAATTTACAGAAATTGAGTCTTGGGATCACTTGTATCATTTTTGAGGGAGATCAATAATACAAGTGCAATGAGTCTACACGATTAAAATGAATTTTAATAGACTTAAATCACCTCGATGAGTTGCTTATTTCGTTTTTGTTTTTCTTTCTTTTTCAGTGTAGATCACGAACTTTTAAACTGCTAATAACAAATGGCTGGTCACTTGAACGACCCAATGCCAAGTGCCACATTGGACCGTGAGTCCTGGTTTCGGATCTTCATGAATTAGATGAATCAAAAATCGATATGGATCAAACTTCGGATCGGGAGGCGGCATTACGGAATGCTTTCCGCTGCCGACGGAAGCTCAAATATCTGCTTGAGCCCATGCCGTTAAACCCAGGCCCCACGGCCGGAATTAACGAGATCGACAAGTATAACGATTTCGCCTTGGAAGCAAAAAAAGTGCGATTAAAAACGTAATCATTTTTGCAATGGAACCCAAATTGCAGAAACGCTTCATAGCCCAAGGTGCAAACAAGATTTTCACCACGCTCACCAAGGAATTCTCGAAAGCACCGAGAATCGTGACCTATGAGCATACCACACGCTTCTTTGATGCGAGACTCGAAAGGGCCAACCAAGCAGCCCACACATTCTCGATGATTGAGAATGTCGAGAATTGAGACGCTTGATTGTAAAATCAGCGAGAACATCGTGATTGACCGCATGCTTCATTCACTCCACGATGGTTTTTCGCAATTTAGAGCGAATTACTATATGAATGATTTGAAGAAAAGTCCCCACGAACTGCACTCCTTCTCGTATGGACCAGAGAAGGACATGAAGTTCGGTGGGAGCATGAAACAAGATGTTCTCGTTGTGTCAAACAAGGGCAAGGGTAAGGGCAAGGTTCAGCCAGGCCTAGCAGTAGGTAAACCGAAGTTTAAGAAGTCAGGTTCAGGAAAGAGTGGGCCTGGTGAGTCGAGCACCTCATCAGGCGCGACAAAGAGCAAGAATGAAAACATGGAGTGCCATCATTGCCACAAGACTGGGCATTGGAGGCGTACATGTCCTGTTTATCATGAGGACTTAAAGGCAGGTCGTGTTAAACCTGTTGGTATGTCTTCTCTCTCTTCTACTTTTATTCATATGATTGAGATTAACCACGCAAGTTACGGAACTTGGGTACTTGATACTGGTTGTGGTTCTCATCTGTGTAATCATGTGCCGGGGCTCCGAAACATCGAACCCCTCGTAAAGGGTGAGGTGGACTGCGTGTTGGGAATGGAGCAAGAGTGGGCCGCCATCTCAAAGGGGACATATGTGATCCAAATTTCCTAGCGGATTTGAGTTGTCATTATATAACTTATTATGTACCTAGTCTTTCGAAAAACATTATTTCAGGTTTACGCACTTGACAAACTTGGTTTTTCATTTGTAATAGAAAATAATACTTGCATTTTCTCATTACACGATATGATTCTGGCAGGCAGTCTCCATGAACGGAATTTATGTTTTAGATCGGACCACCGAAATATTACACGTAATGAATAAAAGGTTAAAGGTTGGTGACAAAGATCAAACGTATCTATGGCACTTCCGTATGGGACACATTAATGAGAAACGCGTAAAACAACTCATCAAAAATGGAGCTATCTCGGCCTTTGATTTTCAATCATTTGGCACGTGTGAATCATGTCTCATCGGTAAGATGACTCGGATTTCTTCAAAGGTGTTGGAATGCGCGCTGCTGACCTATTAGGACTTATACACACGGATGTACGTGGTCCTATGTCAATCACCGCACGAGAAGGCTATAGGTATTTCATCACTTTCACGGACGATTTAAGTAGATATGGCTATGTCTACTTAATGAAGCACAAAAGTGAATCCTTTGAGAAATTCAAGGAATACCAGAATAGGGTACGGAACCTATTGGGTAGAAAGATTAAAACACTACGTTCAGATCGTGGTGGCGAGTATCTTTCTCACGAGTTTGATCAACACCTAAAGGACTGTGGGATTGCCCTACAGTTAACTCCACCTGGAACACCTCAATTGAATGGTGTGTCCGAACGGAGAAATCGAACTTTACTTGATATGGTTCGATCCATGATGAGTCACACCGTGTTGCCCGACTCATTATGGGGTTATGCTCTTCTGTCATTTGCTCTAATACTTAACCGTCCGTCTAAAGCTGTTGACAAGACTCCATATGAACTATGGAAGGGAACGGTCCCTAACTTGTCCTTTATACGGGTTTGGGGCTGCGAGGCTTATGTCAAGTGGAGACACGAGGATAAGCTCGGCCCGCGATCGGTCAAGACATACTTTATAGGTTATCCTAAAGGAACACTTGGTCATTACTTCTATTCGCCAACCGAACAACGTGTTTTTGTTGCGGCTAGTGCGACATTCTTAGAGAAGGAATTTCTCGAGAATGCAAAGAGTGATAGAACCTTCGACCTGTCGGAGGTTCCAAACAAATACCGAGCAACTATTGGAGGAACCTATTCCTTCAATCCCTACTGCGTTAACATTCCCGAGGAACCTAGGAGGTCGGGAAGAGTCTCTATTCCTCCAGACAGATACATTGGTATGGTCGAGGAACATGACATAGATGACGTTCTACTCTTAACGAGTAGTGAACCCGCAACCTATAAAGGTGCCATGACTAGTTCCGACTCAAAGCTATGGCTTGAGGCCATGCAATCCGAGATGGACTCCATGTATGAGAACAACGTGTGGGATCTTGTTGACTTAGTCATTAAAGGTTCGTCCCCTTCAATGCAAATGGCTTTACAAGATAAAGCATTCTGTGGAAGGTCAACAAGATATCTACAAAGCACGACTAGTTGCAAAAGGTTTCACCCAAGTGCCAGGTTTGCACTACGATGAGATTTTTGCACCCGTAGTCATGCTGCGTTCCATTCGGATTATCTTAGCGATTGCCGCTTTTCATGACTATGAAATTTGGCAAATGGACGTGAAAACCGAGCTTGTGTCCTCCAGTTAGTGCGGATAACGTCATTGCACATACACTTGTACGGACAAGTGGGAGCTTGTTGGGGTTGGTGTCCTTAACAGTTAGTGCAAGGACTTATAAATCTCTAAAAGGATCAAAGGGCATACTTTTGGTATTATTATCAGTTGATCCACATTTATCAATAACGGTTGGCTTGCTAGATAAGTTTGACGTTATTGTCATACAGATGGCGGTGATCAACTGGTCACTAAAAGTCACACCTATAGGATACGTTTGAGAGATGTGACAGTATGAAAATACAGTCATGTAGATGCCAAATTTGACTAACCAGTTAGTCTGAGTTACTTGACTAATAATTAGTCAAAATGTGATGTTGAGATATTTTTATTTAATACGGATTAAATAAAATGGCTAAAAAAATTAAGCGGTTAATTCGTAAAATTAAATATAAGCGATTTATATTTGATTAATGTATATTGGACAAATTAATTATACAATATTGTTTTTGTCGGACACGTATTAATAATTCAACTAATCCGTGTTATTAGTTGATGCTTTAATATCCGATAACCGATGACAGTTTATAATGAAACCGTGTCATATACATTTAGCGGATTTCGGGTCGCACCATGAGTTAAAAAATTAGAGAAAGTGGAAAGCCCACTCTCCCCATTCATAGCTCACGGCCGAACCAAAGGAGACAAAAGGGAGAGCCTCTCCTCACTTGTAACCTAATTCATTTGAGACAAAAATTTAGGGTTTTTGAGAAGAGTGCCTCTCAAAAATCCGGATCTCTCATCCAACAAAACTCACAATACCAATCCTCTCAATATTGCAAGGCAATTAGAGGATTCATTCTAGCACAAGGGCATTTCTCGGACAATCTTGGGTGCATCATTTAGGAGGAGGTCTACTTTGATCTCTCATTGCCATATTGCACTAGGACCGAAGGTTATTCCTTGATCTTTATCGTTCTATCATGTTTTTCGTTTTATGACCATAATCATATGTAAAATTTGCGTTATAATCCTATAAAGAAAGGGTTTTATACGGATATTACCCTACAATTGTAAGCTTATATGTTTAACACGGTAGAGTTGAACGATTCTTATTTAACTTGTACCGTTTCCACTTTCCAATTCTTAACTTGTTAAGTTTCCAATTCTTATCTTATTATTATACCGGTTCTAATTCTTACGATCTTATTATACTATTTCCAATACAACCCAAACTCATTATAAGTAGAATTATAATTTTTACAATCTTAACTTGTACCGTTTGCACTTTCCAATTCTTAACTTGTTAAGTCCTCCATTAATTTTCCACATCGATTATGTCGTCAAGTTCATCAACTTATAGTGGTTCATATTATTCATCCGCTGATGATAATGATGATGAAGCATCATATGAACCTCTTGCAGGACCTCCAAGTAGATTTATGTACGCTAAACCCTTTATCTGCATCATTCACAATCTAGCGTATACAGTGGACGGGCATGGAAAGGCTATACTCTCGTATAGCCTTGACTGGTTAATAGATTTAATTCGGTTAGCCGGATTGAATTTGGTTCAAATTATATATTCGGACAATGATGCGTATGATGGCTTCGGGCGGTGCGCCCTCATCGAGTTTGGCGAGGGTGAGGAGCAGGAATGCTTTCGTCAGGCTCGCAAACTTGAGCGGGTATTCTATAACAATGACTCTTCGAGACTCTAGTTTGATCATGATGATTAGTGGGTAGGCCCATATTTATGGGTTGCGAATGAATCTGACCGTCTCCTACTACTTCCGATTCTGCACCGCCAAGGTCGTATTGCCGAACAGGGGATAGTGTCGTTGGAATGGGAAAACGACTGTGTGGATTGGGCTGAAGGTGAAAGAGACATATATGGTGATATTGTCTCTCAATGCCAAAGGATGGGGTAACAAAAAACATACTCCCTCTATTCAACTCCACACTACACATTTGCTTTTTCACGTTTGTCAATGCTTGTTTTACGCGATAAATATCTTTAGCCTAATATTTTAATGTACTCCTAAAAACCTAAGTCATTATAATAAAAGTTAGATATTTTTCTAGTTATATTGTCTCTGAATTCCATAGAATCGAGTAACAAAAAATATAAATAATTAAACTTTAATTCAAACAACCACCATAATCCAAATACAACTTACAATACCAGATAATAATAAAGACTTAATTATTAGAATCTGATGAAGTATTAGGATACTCATCATGAATTTCAGTATAGAGCAAGTCGTAGATCGGCCCTTCATTATCACCGGGAAGTGCAGGTGCAATGGCCTCTTTCTCCCATGACATAAGCACGGTGGCAAGAATGTAATGCTTCCTGCAATGTGTCAGCAGTTGATGATCAAGATGGGTCACAACCCATAGATAAGGGCCTTGTTGTTTATCATCCGAATAGAAGTCCTCTTTCCCCTCAAATCTCGCTCCTAATTTTCTTGCCTGACAAAAACTATCATGGCAGTTGGCTTCGTCAAACACGATAAAAGCGAAGCCTACAAAACCTTGCTTGTTTGTAGACACAGGGTACACTTGTTTAACCGCGGTGAAACCGGAATCATGAAGCATTTGCGTCAACCACGCAAAATTAGGGTTTAAACCCTTTCCATTCACACCATAATGAACCGGGAGATTATGGAGAATGCAAGTAAAAGGCTGTGCGTAACGAGAATGTGATTGTAGCTCCGATACACCAGCCATATTTTTTTTAGAGAGAAATTAAAGAGTAAATGTTTGATAATTAAGAATTCGACCTAAAATATTATGAAGACATATTTATAGAATTATTTTGGTCAAATTGAATATTATTGGTCAAATTGAATATTTATTACAGTTTTGATAAAGTTTTGAATGCAATAGTCAAACTGAAAAATCTAATCAAATACTGACAACGGTTGAATTGAAAAACCGTTATTTCATAATAGAAAATAATAACGGTTATGAAAAATATGTAGCTATAACATAACAACTGGTAACAAAAACCGTTGCTGGTGTTAATTTAGTAACAGTTTTCGAAATGCAGATATCTTAAACTGGTAACGGTTTTCTAACAACCGTTGATAAGAGTGATTATATAACGAGTTTTTGGAAACCGTTAAACATTTTTTACAACAGTTTGTTAAGCTGCCGTTGTCAAATTATAATAACAACGGATTTCGAGGGAAACCGTTATTCATATTAGCGCGGTCTATGTTTCCGCCAACATTTGAAAAACGGTAATCTAAGTGTCGTTATTAAATGCATTAAATCGTTGTCATATGCTCCTTATTGATTGCCAGATTTGGCGTAGTGTTACCTCATTCGGACTAGGGTTAGATGGAACTTTCATGTTTATCTCTCCCACTGGTTTTGAAAATTGATGGATTGTACTTCATTTGAAAAGAAAAGGTTTTAGTGCAAAGGTGTTTATATTTCTAACGGTTTCACTTAATTGTTGTTTACGAAAATGTTTTCAGTTTTTACTGGTTGTGGTTTTTCCTTACTCAGCCACTTAGGCTGATACTTCAAAATGTTTTTGTAGCTTGCAGGTACTAATGGGTCATACGCAGGTAATGGAAAGTGACGTTCAACTATTAAAATAAATTGTTAGCTATCTTATTTCGCTTCCGCACATTTGGCATGGTTGGATTGTAGTTAGTTTTATAACTTGGAAATTTATCCAAGCTAAGACTTTTGTAATAATTTTGGACCATATCTATGTATTTCTAGTACTCTACCCTTTAATGTTTTGTTGATATTACTAACACGGAGTAATCCGTGTTGGTAACACTCCCGATTTATCCAACAATTCATTTCCGAAAAGGGTACCTTATTATTTAAAAAAATAGTTGGAAAATTGGGGGTGTTACAAGTTGACTTTCTCGTTATGGATATGGCTGAGGACTCCCTAGTCCTTATTATTCTAGGTAGTTCATTCCTACACACAGCGGGGGCGGTCATAGATGTTAGGGATGGCAGTCTTACACTACAAGTTGGGGATGATAAAATCACTTTTATTCTTTATAAACCATTAAGACATCCCAATATAGAAGCTACTTGTCATATGATAATGCTCTTGCTCCTACTATTAATGATTCCCTTGCTTATTGTTTGGACAGGAATCCGTCTGACGCCCCTGCTGTTGCGTCAAAACCATGGAGCAAGGAGGTGGATGAGATAGAGAAATTAATTTATGGAGATAAGCCTCATCCTGAGCCGGTTTACAGCTTTGATGATGATGTTGACATAGAAGCTGAGTTGGATGCCTTGGAGGCCGAGATTTTTAGAGAGGAACCCGTTAAAGTTTTTGATGAAGCTCCTATGACGGATGAAGAGCACCATCTCCTCCCCAAAGATGATGACTTGAAGAGCGATGAACACACTTGCTCGTATTTTATATTAGACTTTGAGTTTGATGAGCCAGAACTTTATTCATTGCTTACATTCTTTGCTTGGACTTTTTATTGGTGCTACTTATGTCTGTGTGTAGCACATGCGCTACTTTTTGATTTACTATTACGTGCTTTAAGTTGTATTGATTATGCCTTGCATGGCATTTGTTTTTAATGCAGGAAATTTACTCGCCAGATGAGTACTCGATCGAGTCCAGACAGGCTCGATCGAGTACCCTTGCTTTTTGGGTTTAATTCGTAGCTAGCTTGGATGGAATTGCGCGGTTGGTTATTTTCCCCTATTTTTGCAGCTGGTTTGGGGGAACTCCTACGCTCTTACCCGGTATTCTCTTTCCTTGTATCTACTTTTATTGTATTATCTCTATTTCTTTTCCATTCCATTTGTTAGACCTGTCCTTTAGGTTACTGGAAATTTTTGTGTGATTGTTATGATGTAGGCGTCACAATGAGGACACTGTGACATTTAGGTTTGGGGGAGGAGTCTTTATTAATGTTGCGTGATTTACTTTATTGTTGTGTTCATTTATATCAAAAAGCCATAAAGATTAAAAAAATTTCAAAATACAAAAACATGTTTTTCCTTTATTTTAGGTCGAGTCTTGGTGAATTAAATAACAATGATGTTAAATTGCATTGTTTTTGCATTTGAATCCCATTGTAGTTATTCATGTACTTAGTTTTAACCCGTTATTTATGAAAACAATGCTCATAATTCAAGTCTTGACCGTATTTGACATGCCTTATGCTAATTAGATTTGACAAATTATGTTGGTAAACTACTTAAATTCGGAGGTCTATAGAGTAGGCCAGGAACATCAATAAACTGGTCTCATTATCAATTAGGCTTGAGTGTGGTTTCTCCTTGTGGAATGTGTAATATCTGATTGCATAAGTATGACATTGATTTCTTGATACTTTTATTGCTTTCATTTGACTAAGTACATGTGGATAGCCAGTTCTTACCGTTCAAATAAGCCTTATATTACCTTTTTTTATCCCGTTTGAAACCTTATAGCCAACTTTAAATTGCATCCTATGATCTACAATCCCAGAATTTGCCTACCTTTTCGGGACAGTCGCAGTTGCTTATTTTTCGTGTCTACTTTGCTATTATGGTTGGGTTGGGACTTATTGTAATGTGGGTATGGCAAAAGCACTTTATTAGCAATTGTGTTGGAAAAATAAAATAAATACGAAGCAAAAAAAGAAAAAAGAAAAAAAGAAAAAGAAGAAAAAAGAATTGAAAAGGTAAAAAAAAATAGAGAAAAGAAATTTTGCTTCGTTTTGTTTTGTCAAGGATCGAAAGGATGTTTACTAGAGTCTAATGCATATTTGGAGAGTACCTCATAAGCTCTCATGTGTTGTAAAGTTGAGATGATTTCTCTAGTTGGGTTGTATCCATGCTTACTTTTGTCTAGAATTGGTTTTGGTTTAGCACTGCGACTACCGTCTTAGCCTGACATATCCATAACGTCCCTTGGCACAAACCATTTCTACCTTTGCCCATTTACCATCATTATTGTCCTTGATACATGTACTTTTGTCTACATTGTGAATGCATATTAGTCGGGGAAATCTCTATCACATTAGATTGCATGCATGTTTCATAAGTTGAGTGAGTGTTTATACTTCTTTCTATCTTCACATATAAATCACCCATACTTATGAGTGCATGAGTGAATCCGCGAGAATCCGACTAATTTGTCTTGCAAGATCGAAAGGTGTTTGGTATTTGTTTATAGTATGGTGACATGAGACTTGAGCTGCGTTTTCTATTACCCGTACCTTTGAATTTGTTTTATTGGTACACTTTGGTCATTTCTTAGTTACAGTTATGGATAGCTTGGGATTTGTATGCATTAAACATTAGCTCTGAGTTATTTGTTTTCCATTTGTATGATTGCCTTTTGTATTGTGTGATGCTTTGCTTGAGGACAAGCAAAGAGATGGTTTGGGGGAGTTTGATGAGTCATAATTATATGCATATTTATGCCTCCCCTTAGTTACTTTTGATACGGGTTTCGTGCTAATTTATATTAATTACACGCCTTTTATGTTAGAATGTTGTTACTTCCGCTATTTGGTGTTTAATGCAGGAATGATGTATTTGAGGAGCAAAGGAATGAAATGGGCATCGCGGAGTGGGCATGAAAAAATACACGAAGCATGGCACGGGAATCTAGAAGAATAAAGGAAGAGAATAAAAGAAGACAACATGAAGAAAAGAGCTGAAACAGAGAGGATCATCGATCAATCCCGAGCAGGCTCGATCAACTGGCTATGTACTCGATTGAGTACAGCCAGGTTCCATCGAGTACACTATATTCTCAGGATTTTCTGCAATTTCCTTAAGTCGGTTGTGTTTTACTAAAAATATCCAATTTGTACCCTATGTTTAGGGACGTCTTATTTTACCTAGTTATGCTACTTTACAATAAATTCTCTCTAAAAAAACTTTTAGTTTAGTTTATTGTTCTTACTTTCGGATCTAAGCTTTCCTCTATTATGGTATTATTGTTAATCTTTCTTCTATTATTAATCATTCATTTATTGTTCATCTTTTATGCTTTTAATTATATCTTTTACAATTATTATTGTTGTTATTACCATTAGTATGCGTAGCTAATCTCATAATCTAGGGTGAAAGAGGATCTAGGTTGTTAGAAAAGGGTTAATTAATAAATCGATTGTTAAATTGCTTTTGATTGTTGTTCAACTATTGTCTTACATCTAATTAATTAATTACTCATCAGAATTGGTTAATTAGTCTTGCAAACTAGGATTTTAACCGACCGGGTTAAGACTAGTATAGGCCACGACAATTGAATTAGACTGACTTAATAATAGCGATCGCATGTTAAGTTTAGATCTAAAAAGACATATTAGAATCGACCGGTCGTATGACTTTAAACAATATAAATTGCTCAATCAATGAATTAAATCTCACCCTTGGATGACTACCTAATGAACCCAATCCCTAAACTCTTTAATATTATTGAATTTATCTTTTCATTACATTGCAATTAGTTTTTAGCAAACAAACTTCCTATAATAAATTGGTTACTTTAAGACAAGCTTAAATATAAACAAACTAGATCAATTAAACTCGCCTCCATGTGGATTCGACCCTTTCTTGCCACTAGTTACCAGTTAGTAGTAATTTAGGATTTATTTTAATAGGCCAATGACTGAAAATAACCTTTTCTGGAGTGAGGGTAGAGTATGATGTGGAAGAAAGTTGCGTATGTTTCCGTTGTTGTCATGGTATAGTGATATTCTGTTAATGGGACACAGTTGTGAGAGATTGTTAGAGTACTTTCGATCTTGTTTTAGATGAGGCATTGGTTAACATAGTTGTGGTAAGAGATTTGTGAAAATTTGTGTGTTGAGCTGGAAGCGGCAAGTGGTTCGTGATCTTTATTGAGATAGTGAGTATAGAGTGTTGGGAATTAGTATTATGTTAAGTTATGGATGAGTTTTACGGCAATAAACAGGAGAACTTGATGATCTAGTGTGAGTGTGTGTAACAATTAGGGATCGTGAGTTATGATTGTGGAGATAAGTGCATGTATAAAGAAGTATGTCATTTTGCGGTAATGTTGAAGAGATGGAGTAGTGGTTATGCTGAGAATTTTATGGTATAGGTTAGATGGAGTGCAGAATAATTGGAGGCACGAGAGCTGCTAGGGAGAGAGAGCCTTGGATATGGGATGCTTGTCGGTGTTGAAGTTATAGTCGGTGATAGATGATATAAGATGAGGATAAGGGGAAGAAAACATCTAAGGATCTAGTATTAGTGGGTTACGAGGACGTAACATTTATCTTAAGAGGAGTAGGATGCGACAAAGAGAGTTTGATGGTTGTGCATGTTGTAAGTATATTTGGAAGTTTGAGTCTTGGTGTAGAATAAAGGATGGATTTGTGTTATGGTTGATTTTATTAAAGGTAAGGGCAGTGCTTTTACTAGTATGGAGATTATCAGTGTGAGTATACTTTGATAGTATTGACAGTTTGGGTGATGATGTTTAGGAGTATGAGTAAACTTCGAGGACGAAGTTCATTTTAATGGTGGTAGAATGTAACATTCCGTTTTTGGTGGTTGATCTTGTTTGGTGGATTGTCTTGGTGTTGAGTTTGCTAGTGAGCGTTATGGAAGTAAGACAGAGTTGGCAACACTTATGTTGTTAGTATTCGATAGTATTATGGAGTTAGGTGAGTTATTCTATGGTTGATGTTACGTCGTGAGCTGCATTGTTGAGATAAGCGTTGTTGGTTGAGTTAGCGTCGAGGATGTAGGATGAGAGTTAAGTGATGTTGGTTGGCTGAGTGGCATGTGTGTATGTTATGTAGGTATGGGTTTGAACTTCGAGGACGAAGTTCGTTTTAAGGAGGAAAGTGTAACACCCCGATTTATGAAGGAGCCTTTAGCAAGACATTCCCTAATAAACCGGACTGTTACCATCTCGGTTTCCCGAGGTAGTGAATAACAAATTAAACTCCAAGGCAAATTATACAATTACTTTAACTTAATTATTACAAAACCTCTTTTACATCAAATTACAAAGAACTAATATAAATAAAAGTGAAAGTCTTCTAAATAATGGTCTAGCTACTAAGTCTTCTGATCCAGTGTCTCACGCCCATCAAGCTCCCATCCTGTCTCATAAACCTGTCAAGTCTGCTCCCCAATATTTGGATCGTCACAGGTGTTCACGAATACACAGGGTCAACCACGAGGTTGAGTAGGGAAAACAATGAAACAATAAAATATGATATGCATGCTCCTCTGTCACCTCCATCTCCATCTCAACTCATATCTCATCTCATAACCCGGACAACCCAGCCATACCGATCCCCGGTAGACTATATATATCGACCGTAGCCGATCTGCTAGCTCGCAGCTGAGGACACCAGGGCAAGTCCTGCAGAACCCGCCTGGGCCTTATCACAACATCATCTTCACCACACCACATCACCACAACATCCTCCATCTCCAATGCATATGAATGCTCAAAAGAAATTAATGCAACACAATATATATATTATTGAACTGATCAATCACAAAATCATGCCGGTTACCAATTGTTGTGATATTATACTCAATACGATCAAATCAGTTAATCACCTTCCCACATATGAACCATAACGTAAGTCAACAACCATGAATCAAGTCAACACAATTCAACAACAACGATAATAAGTCAAGTGTATTTCCCTACCTCAAAGTGCCAAAGAAATCCAATTAAGCGATTCAAGCGATCCGAAAAATAAAGCAACGAATCTGATTATCGATCCTTCACGAATCCGTCACCTAAAACAATTATAATATTTATAATTACTAACTACTAAATATAGAAATCTCCCAAAATAGAAGCTTCCCGAAATACAATCCCGACACCAACTTATGCCCAACTGATAACTAAAATAACCCGATTAGTATTTGACCCAACTTCCCAAAATAGAAAGTTACTAAAGTAGAATTTCTTAAAATGGAAACTTTCCCGATATAGTAGCTTTTCATTTTAACAAACCCGACTTGAATTACTTAACTGGCTCGGGAATTAAATTGAATGACCAAAATGATAATTAAAAGATTAAGCGAATTATTCGGTTAAGAAAACCCGAATCAAACATTTGAACAATTCAACAACCCGACTCAAAACCCGTCTTTAATTATTTTAATTAACTCGGGAATTAAATTAATTAATTAAGCATACGACCAATTAACGAAACATAACGATTAAACTATGACAAAACCCGTTTCAAAACTAAAACAACCCGTCCACAACCACCTTCCCTTCGCTCGCATCCCCACGCTCACACGCGCCACCTCTCCACCGTGCCAACCACCAGTCCCAACACCCACTCTGACCCAGCCACCAACGACCACCCCCACTGGGGTCGACTGCCGCCGGCGAGTCAAACCAGCGCCGTCGTTTGTCCAGTTCACCACCGTGCCTCCCAAACGCCCTTTGTTCTCGACACCGCAAACACCGCAGCTCTCACTCATCCCCTGCCAAACCACCACCTACCTGCTCGCCGTCATCCCACGAACCCAGACGCCGTGGCACCACTGTTTCGACCTCCCCCGAGTCCACGGTGGCGCCACCCCAAACATACCCATCTAAACCCGTCTGAAAATCCCCTGCTTAAACCCGTTTGCCACCCCCTGTCAAAGCCGCCTTTCACAACCACTATCCCCACCTACAACCACCCTAACCACCACCCCTACACTCGTCCCTTATCACCCACTTCCCTTACCCCGTCAACAACCACCAGCCTTACCTCTATAAGACACGAAACAACCCCCAACAACCCGACATCAAAGCGAAAAACAGAGGAGGGGTTGAACTCTTACCTTTTTCCGCCACCACACAGCCACCATGGCCACCCACGGTCGTCGACAAATGCCCCTAGCTCTTCCTTGCTGCGCCGCCAACACCCCAAGCTCACTCTCTCTCTCGTTTTGCGTGAAAGCTGGTGTTTGGTGTTGGTGAAGAAAGGAGGCGGGTTGAGGGAGTGAGGAATGAGGGAGGCGGGTTGGTTAGGGTATGATTAGGGTTAGGGTTAGGGTTTAGTTGGGCTTAGGGTTAAATGGGCTGAACAGTTAATAGGCCAACTCAGATGGGTTAGCTCATAATTCGAATTCTTATAAACCCGTCACAATTAACTTATATCGATACAACGCGGGTTAAGCAAAATAACTTAACGAAATTATCGACTCAACAATTTACCCGACTTAATTAGTAATATAAAATGTACAATAACTAATATATAATAATATCCGTTTAATTGCTTATATAAAATACGGGGTATTACAGTCTTCCCCCCTTAAAATGAACTTCGTCCCGAAGTTCGCTCCCGTACTTAAACATATAAGGGTACTGTATATCGTACATACGGACGTCACGCATTTCTAACACGGTTAACACACACTTTTGACACATCAATTATCATAACAAACACGAAATGTTACATTCTGCCCTCCTAAAAATAAACTTCGGGACCTTCACTTAACCCAACTAACTATAACTAATAACTAACTGAGAATACAAATGTATAACCACTAAATAATTACATGAGAACACCGTCATCTTCCATCTAAATCCCGATCTCAAACTCTAACTACACTCAATCACCATGGTCACACTGGACCGTAAACATAACTCCCATAAACATAACTCAGCTCATAGGCTAACTCATAACTCATTACCAGTAGTTTAACTACACTCTCCTTTTACACATCAACCAACTAACAGACGTAGGAACAAAACATATAGAACTCATTTGCATAGGTACCCCACAACGAAACATCTACTTGATCAAAACTACCATCTACAAACAAGTGCAATATAAGCATTAAGATTTTACAATCCTACCCGACTAGAAACATGGTTACGTCCTCGTAACCTCTTTTAAATTTTCATATACATATGCAACAAAATCATTATCAACCACATGTGACAGGAAAGAACATATGATAAAAGATTGCGCATCAACATTAAGGTCGAAACAAGGTTTTATTAAGGAATTAACTGATTGTCAACAAGTAACATTTATTACTAGCTCATGCTTAACTTAAAAACACAGCATCAACCCAAAAGAACAACAAGAAAGGAACCAAGGTTTACACGGTTTCACCACCAAACAAATTTGATGATCAATTATAGACTATGAACGAGCGAGAGCAAAATCGACAAAACAATTTAAGAGCTACTCACATTGCAAACATATCACTGAAAATAGATCTACCACTACCATCCATCACACTCACAGGATCTTATTGACATGTCCGTACAACCATTTACTCACTCACTGGTTTAGGTCACGAATTGGGTCGATGAATTTAAGCAATCAACAACATACTCATAATTCATATTTTAAATTATAAAAATTGTTTGCACGATATCAATTAAAAGCATATTTCCCAATAAAAGTAACTACATATGATCTATGACAACAACAACATCACTTTCATATCCCACATATGTTTCACATTTTAGCAATCATATCTTTCATTTGTGTCTAGCAACTTAGTATACTCATTTTCAGCAAAACAAAAGGTATCGTATAAATAACTTAGACATATACATTTGCCATCATATACTTTGTAGAACACTAGCTATGATAAAAGATTAACAACTTGAACGACTTCTCGATTTGTACGGTTTGAATAATTAGGCAACTCGTAGGCTTAATTAGACATAACTATAACGACTATCATTTAAACCAATGCATATCATGCGAATCATCAAAGGGTTATCCTATTACAATTGTCAACATAGTTATCATAACAATCTTTATTATAATATAATTGATAGTAACGACTCGAGAATATAGATATACCAATTATCGTGTTCTATCAAACAGATTCCTTTATATCACACTCATACAATTGCAAGAATCACTTTAGCATTTTATGACATTGTAATAACGAACATATTCAATAAGAAACAACAACACTGTTTATTATCATGTTATAGGTTTAGGTTCAACTGAAATAATTTAATGAAATGTAAGTTATAAGTATAACTATAGGCACACCGACTCACCTAAAAGACATTAGAACTCAGATGACATTCTACATGTGTGAACATTTAGACATACTCATTACTACCATCCATGTGTAAACATTTAAACGTAATTATTATAATTATTCATGCGTGTATATTAGAACAATCAATTAACTTTTAACGCCATCAACTTACCAGGATATGACAATATAGTTTTATATTTATATGTATCCGACCACTATGCAAATATGATGAACATACTAGAGATATTAAAACATGCCAAACATACATAAATTATGCAACAACTGGACTCGTATAAAATATTTCACCCTTGATTGAGAATCAATTTAAGCTATTCAATTTCACTCATACTATCATGCCAACAACGTTATCAACTAGACTTTAATTTTATCACTTGTTAAGATACCTAATTACGGAACATGCGTGCTACTATCGTCATATAAAACATTATAAATTCACATTACTAAAGCTCATGAATTATCAAACAATTGTATGAAAATTCAACATAGAACGCTCATTTTAAATGTTTTGATTCACGTTGTAACTTCCAAAAATCACGAATAAATAACCGTTCGATTAAAACTCGATTCATATTACTTTTATAAAATACGGAGAGTTAAAAACACAGGGGAGAAGGAATTAGGTCTAAAGTACAAGAAATACATTCTTAAAGAATTTTACAACCCAGTTGGTCCAAACAAGTATGTGACAGCAATTGGTTTGAAACTTGGGTCAGTTTGCAAAACTTATTATTTAATATAGAGACATCAAGATTTTTCGTGGCTTATCAATTTCAAAACATATGCGAACTTTATGATCGATGGAGTTGGAATTATGCGAAAATTATTAATTCAATTTAAATGAGGATTTTTACAAAATCGTTGGTCAAAACATCACTGCACAGAAACTTCCTGACCACAGCCCACTAAAATATTTATTACTCCCAATCCGTATATCCTATAAGCATGAAACTAACGCCAAATGAACACTAACTCGCGAGGCTATCTCCCATAAAATTTTCATCCATAGGCAATAAACAGAAAAGAAATGGCAGTAAGGTCAATTAAAGAGTAAAATCAAACAAACGAGTTTCAGCACTAAGTCGTTCATTTTCTATGTCCCAACTCTTACAACCATACTATCGATACTAACTCATCCTAACTTAAATCTCACACTGTACTTACGTAAACATCTATCCCATTGAATCCCTTCGCATCTCGATCTACTCCGTATATCTAACTCACGATTGTTATGACTATAAACATGCAATTCGATAGTGTTTCTAATTACTATCACAAGACTATACTAGCATGGCTTTGGGATCACATAACCGCATATTACTAGACATAATAGTACTATCAGCACATTATTCAACATCCACCTAGGTAACTATCATTGACTCGCAATTATTTTCATGCCCACGACTAGCACAACACTTCATTGATTATTAATCCTGAACTCGAAATTTATTTCTCATTTCCACAACATCATATGATCACGTCATCATTCATACAAAATACTTACCGTAGCGTTGTCTGCGAGAATGGTTAGAATATATGGGTCTCAAGGTATACATCAACTCGATTATGCAATAATCAATGTATCAATCAGTTAATACTTAGGCAACGATATTTGAATTTCATGTTCAACCTCAAGCAACCTTTCTACCCTTTCTCTCATATACACTCAGGGTTTCCGGGTCAAACTGGGAGGGCGTTGGTTCGGTGTGAGGGGGCCCCTAACTCATACCTTACCTTAGTGTGCTCCTAACAGTTCTATCCCGGGATTCATTTTATTTAGACTCTTCCTATGTTCATTGGGTTCATTGGTTTAGGCCTGAGGATCGTTCGCTCTGATACCACTTTGTAACACCCCGATTTATGAAGGAGCCTTTAGCAAGACATTCCCTAATAAACCGGACTGTTACCATCTCGGTTTCCCGAGGTAGTGAATAACAAATTAAACTCCAAGGCAAATTATACAATTACTTTAACTTAATTATTACAAAACCTCTTTTACATCAAATTACAAAGAACTAATATAAATAAAAGTGAAAGTCTTCTAAATAATGATCTAGCTACTAAGTCTTCCGATCCAGTGTCTCACGCCCATCAAGCTCCCATCCTGTCTCATAAACCTGTCAAGTCTGCTCCCCAATATTTGGATCGTCACAGGTGTTCACGAATACACAGGGTCAACCACGAGGTTGAGTAGGGAAAACAATGAAACAATAAAATATGATATGCATGTTCCTCCGTCACCTCCATCTCCATCTCAACTCATATCTCATCTCATAACCCGGACAACCAAGCCATACCGATCCCCGGTAGACTATATATATCGACCGTAGCCGATCTGCGCATTTCCTTGTGAGGACACCAGGGCAAGTCTGCGAGAACCCGCCCGGGCCTTATCACAACATCATCTTCACCACACCACATCACCACAACATCCTCCATCTCCAATGCATATGAATGCTCAAAAGAAATTAATGCAACACAATATATATATTATTGAACTGATCAATCACAAAATCATGCCGGTTACCAATTGTTGTGATATTATACTCAATACGATCAAATCAGTTAATCACCTTCCCACATATGAACCATAACGTAAGTCAACAACCATGAATCAAGTCAACACAATTCAACAACAACGATAATAAGTCAAGTGTATTTCCTTACCTCAAAGTGCAAAAATCCAATTAAGCGATTCAAGCGATCCGAAAAATAAAGCAACGAATCGATTATCGATCCTTCACGAAATCAAAAACAATTATAATATTTATAATTACTAACCATGGGTGTTCTTGGTCCTAGTGTTATTGATGCTTTGTCAAGGATTTTTTTTACTCATGGCGGGCTCAAAAGCAGTTAACAATACGGTGCTTACCTTGATTCCTAAAGTTGATATGCCTCAGTCTGTGACTCAATTCCGTCCTATTGCTTGTTGCAATACTATATACAAGTGTATATAGCAACGAATTATAATATTTATAAATAATATTTATAAGTCAAGTGTATTTCCTTACCTCAAAGTGCCAGCAAATCCAATTAAGCAGTTCAAGCAGTCCAGAAAATAAAGCAACGAATCTGATTATCGATCCTTCACGAATCCGTCACCTAAAACAATTATAATATTTATAATTACTAACTACTAAATATAGAAATCTCCCAAAATAGAAGCTTCCCGAAATACAATCCCGACACCAACTTATGCCCAACTGATAACTAAAATAACCCGATTAGTATTTGACCCAACTTCCCAAAATAGAAAGTTACTAAAGTAGAATTTCTTAAAATGGAAACTTTCCCGATATAGTAGCTTTTCATTTTAACAAACCCGACTTGAATTACTTAACTGGCTCGGGAATTAAATTGAATGACCAAAATGATAATTAAAAGATTAAGCGAATTATTCGGTTAAGAAAACCCGAATCAAACATTTGAACAATTCAACAACCCGACTCAAAACCCGTCTTTAATTATTTTAATTAACTCGGGAATTAAATTAATTAATTAAGCATACGACCAATTAACGAAACATAACGATTAAACTATGACAAAACCCGTTTCAAAACTAAAACAACCCGTCCACAACCACCTTCCCTTCGCTCGCATCCCCACACTCACACGCGCCACCTCTCCACCGTGCCAACCACCAGTCCCAACACCCACTCTGACCCGACCACCAACGACCACCCCCATTGGAGTCGATCCGCCGCGAGTCAAACCAGCGCCGTCGTTTGGTCCAGTTCACCACCATGCCTCCCCAAACGCCCTTTGTTCTCGACACCAAAACACCGCAGCTCTCACTCATCCCCGCCAAACCACCACCTACCGCTCGCCGTCACCCCACGAACCCGGGCACGCCGTGGCACCACTGCTTTCGACCTCCCCGAGTCCACGGTGGCGCCACCCCAAACATACCCATCTAAACCCGTCTCGAAAATCCCCGCTTAAACCCGTTTGCCACCCCCTATCAAAGCCGCCTTTCACAACCACTATCCCCACCTACAACCACCCTAACCACCACCCCTACACTCGTCCCTTATCACCCACTTCCCTTACCCCGTCAACAACCACCAGCCTTACCTCTATAAGACACGAAACAACCCCCAACAACCCGACATCAAAGCGAAAAACAGAGGAGGGGTTGAACTCTTTCCTTTTTCCGCCACCACACAGCCACCATGGCCACCCACGGTCGTCGACAAATGCCCCTAGCTCTTCCTTGCTGCGCCGCCAACACCCCAAGCTCACTCTCTCTCTCGTTTTGCGTGAAAGCTGGTGTTTGGTGTTGGTGAAGAAAGGAGGCGGGTTGAGGGAGTGAGGAATGAGGGAGGCGGGTTGGTTAGGGTATGATTAGGGTTAGGGTTAGGGTTTAGTTGGGCTTAGGGTTAAATGGGCTGAACAGTTAATGGGCCAACTCAGATGGGTTAGCTCATAATTCGAATTCTTATAAACCCGTCACAATTAACTTATATCGATACAACGCGGGTTAAGCAAAATAACTTAAAGAAATTATCGACTCAACAATTTACCCGACTTAATTAGTAATATAAAATGTACAATAACTAATATATAATAATATCCGTTTAATTGCTTATATAAAATACGGGGTATTACAGAAAGACTGTAATACCACGGTATTCTGGGTCTTGTTACTCGGCCGAATAGGGTTAACTCGGCCGAGTAGAGCGTCGTGTGTTTTTTGGTCAGGCTACTTTCCAGGAACACTCGGCCAAGTAGTGTAATACTCGACTGAGTACCTACTTCACGTACTCGACCGAGTATCCGGTCTGACGGGGTTAATTTCCGCGGTTTGATTAAGGTGATTAGAGATTATATATAAACTTCGTTTAACAGTTACTATTCATTCTATCAAAACATAAACTGCGTTCTTCACTCCTCTAATCACCCTAATAACTCTCAAGGCAAATTGATCAATCGCAAGTCTACACTTCCGTCTTTTGTCCCGATTTCGTTGCTAAGTCTCTAGTACTTTGTAATCAGTTAATAGGTTGTCTTTTAAGGTTTTGCCCTAATTATTGATTTGGGTTATTTTGGGGGAATGGTTTATAGTGATGGTATGTGATTATTTGTGTGTAGGTGACGGTGTCATGGAGAGTTGATATTGATTGATTTTGTGTACTTTGATTGCGAAAAGGTAGGGTTTTCCCTACTCAGTTGATTGTATAATTAATTTAAGATGTGGTGATTATGATTGTATTGTCATGATTAGTATTTTTGTTGGTTTGTCTTTCTTGTTTGTTGGAGTTATGGTGGATTGGCTATGTTGGTGAGGTGCGTCCTCGGCTGAGTGGAGTCACTTGCGGGAGTGGCTTCACGCCCTTGATTCGCCCCTTGTGGAACCAGTCACAAGGGGGTTGTGCACATTAATAAACATGGGTTGTTGCTCGTTGCGATGAGCGGGGCTTAGGTGGGCAAGGCTGCAGTCCTCCACTGGCCATGTAGATTATCTCTCGCGGCAGTAATCTGGCAGGATTACACACTTGAGTGTGTAGTCAGATATGAGGCATGATTGGAATTGGAGGATGGTTGTATAGTTGTTGTCGTGGTTGTTTATTTATATTGCTTAGCTTGATTATTCAGTGAACTAACCCCGTTGTTGTTTTACAAAACTATGGTGATCCATTCAGGGATGGTGAGCAGTTATTTAGCAGGTACTTCTGTTGATAGCTCGCGGGATCTAGCTGGGATGGAGTCATCACTTGTCGAGTCTTTAGTCTTCCGCTGACAGTTTATACATCATTACCTTTGATAGTTTTGGTTGTAAACAGTTTTGGTTAACTTCAGTTGTATCTTGTTTAAACAGTTTTATCTTTTAATAAACGTTCTTGGATGGTCTATTTGATATACTTTACCTCGAGCAACCGAGATGGTAGCATCTCCATATGCTAGGGTGGTCTTGGTAAGGCACCTTGGTATGTGAGGGTGTTACACGACCCGAGCGTAAGACGGTTTCCCAACCGTCTCACGTCTCCTCAACAACCAAGTAACACCACCAATTATCTCCAATACAACACAATAATAACCACACATGGACAATGCAATACAACACCAATTATATGACTTCTCATGAACTCAATCCCAACATATGATGGATAAAATTTCCTAAAATACCAACATGATACCCAAATCGACCCATACATGAAATGATGATGAAAGACACACAAGTATGCACACAAAATATTGAAACCGAGTAGAATAAACTTACTTTTTAGCAACATGATACCCAAATCGACCCAAGGGCAATGTTTTCCATTCCAGGGACTAAGGCCCCTAGCCCTGATGGTTACAACAGTCAGTTCTTCAAGGACACATGGGGTGTTACTGGTCTAGTGTTATTGATGCTGTCAAGGATTTTTTTTACTCATGGCAGGCTACTGAAACAGATTAACAATACGGTGCTTACCTTGATTCATTGATATGCCTCAGTCTGTGAATCAATTCCGTCATATTGCTTGTTGCAATACTATATACAAGTGTATTGCCAAGTTGATGTGTAACAGACTGAGTGAGGTGCTGCCATTTATCATTAGCCCTAACCAAAGTGCCTTTGTCAAGGGTAGGGATATTGTTGAAAATATTTTGGTTTGCCAGGATTTGGTGAAGTTGTACAGTAGGAAATCCTGCTCTCCTAGGGTGATGTTCAAAGTGGATTTGCAAAAAGTATATGATAGCATTGAATGGTGTTTTTTGGAAGGTATGCTGGGTGCTTTAGGCTTCCCAGATCATTTTACAAAGCTTATTATGGAGTGTGTGACAACACCTTCTTTCACTATTGCCTTAAATGGTGAGACTTTTGGTTTCTTCAAAGCTCAAAGGGGTATTAGGCAAGGGGATCCTATGTCCCCCTTACTTTTTACCATTTGTATGGAATATCTGAGTAGAATCCTGAGTGAAGTTCAGGATTATGTTGGCTTCAAATTCCACCCACTGTGTAGGCCTCTTAAACTCACTCACCTTTGTTTTGCAGATGACCTTTTGATGTTCAGCAGAGGAGATGTGAAGTCTGTTGAGATCTTATTGAGAGCCTTTGAGACCTTCTCTTGTGCTTCTGGTTTATGTATGAATAAAGGGAAGTCTTGCTTTTATAGTAATGGTGTGTCCAGGTGGCTTGGTTGCTGAGATTAGGGAGCTTGCTGGTATGACTGAGGGGAAACTCCCCTTTAGATATTTGGGAGTTCCCATTGCTGCTAAACGTCTTTCATCTTTGGATTGTGCTAAACTGGTGGATAGAGTGGTTGAGAGAATAAGAGCTCTGGGCACCAGAAAGCTCTCTTATGCTGGTCGTCTGGTGTTGGTCAAAGCAGTGCTGAGTTATTTACACTGTTATTGGGCAAGAATCTTTATTCTGCCTGCTACTGTTCTTAAAAGAGTTGAAGCTTTGTGTAGGAGTTTCCTGTGGCAGGGTAAAGAGGTGGCTCATTCTCCCCCCCCCCTTATTGCATGGGATACTTGTTGTAAGACTCAGAAGATGGGTGGATTGGGCATTGTTGATTTGAGAAGATGGAATGTGGCAGCTCTTGGTAAATATGTGTGGTGGATTGCCCACAAGGAGGATCACCTCTGGGTGAAATGGATTCATGCTATCTATATGAAACATGAAGACTGGTTCTCATATAATCCAAAAAGCACTGCTAGCTGGTCATGGAGGAAGATTTGTGGAGTGAAGGAGAAACTGAAACAAGGTTATATTGACTCTTGGTGGATGAAGCAGGATAATCACTATACTATTCAGCAAGGATATGCTTGGTTGGGGGGCCTTACTGGGCAGCAGGTTCCTTGGTATCATTTTGTGAAGAATAGGTATAGTTTACCTAAGCATTGTTTTATGGGCTGGGTTGCAGTTCAGGGGAGGTTATTAACAAAGGATAGGTTGATGAATATGCACATATGCCAGGATTCTGTGTGTGTACTTTGTGGTAATGATGGAGAAGATCACGCACATCTTTTTTTTGGATGCACTTTCAGCAGTTTATATCTGCAGCAACTGAACAACATGTTGAGAACTCAGGTGCCTGCTACAGGATATGTTGAATGGTGGACTCATAAACGGTTTCAGAGTTTGTTCAGAAAGCAGGTTGTTGCAGCCTGTTTACAAGGTCTTGTTTACTATATTTGAGATGCAAGGAACAGATGTAGGATTGAGCATGTAGTACCTCGGCCTGAAAAGATTGTCAAATTAGTTAAGGGGGCTATAATGATGAGGTTGCAGAGGATGTGTAGGGGAAGAGAGAAGGAACGGTATAGGCAGTTTTTTCATTAGTTTTGATGTACTGTTATCCTTCAAGTTCTTTACAAACGATGATGATGTAATTGGTTGGTCAATGGTTTTTAATATTACTTACATTTTACAAAAAAAAAAAAAAAACTTACTTTTTAGCATTCTTCATAAGCTACTCGAATCCCATATGGTTCCGTTTCGCAAGACCGTCTTATTCCTAAAAAAATCATGTAATACCATCACCAATATATCCTACACTAATGTACAATACAAACCCCTTATTATTACCCACTAATTATTCATATTACGCATACTAATTACTAATTAATTAACCCAAGTGAAAACCCCCAAATATTAGGGTTAAGACTTAAACAAGGATGAGTGGAATTCGACTTACAAGTGTGGATGATGAAGAACAAGGTGAGAGATTTCTTAGAGCAAGCTTGGATCCATGGAAAAAGGTGTTTATGGGGTTTTAGGAGAAGGGAAAAGGTTTGAGAGTTTTTATCCCGATTTCTAATTTAGCGCCACTCGACCGAGTGCGAGTCCACTCGATCGAGTGTCACCCACTCGGTCGAGTGCCATCCACTCGGTCGATTAAACGCCTTACTCGGTCCATTACTACCGCACTAGGTCTAGTTTAGGTCACACTTGATCTAGTGTACTGCCTTACTTTCACTCTCGAGTACATCTTATCTCGTCTGATAGTCCTCTCACGTAATCCAAGGTATGTCTGTGGGTCCCAAAAGGTACGGGTATTATAGAATCTCACCTTTTTCTATTCCCTTTATTTAAACCCTTACTTTTGGGGTTTTTATTTTAGGTAAAATTAGTGATTAATATGAGTAATATGGGTAATTAGTATGTTAATAAGGGGCTTTATGTTGTATAAGTATATAGGATGTGTTTTGATAGTTACTATATGGTTTATGTAGCATGAGACGGTTTTATGAGACGGAACTACTTGTCCCGGATTTGCTTATAGAGTATGCTAAAAGCTAGGTTTATCTTACTCGGTTTTAATAATGTGAATACTTGTTGTGTTCATCATTCGTATTTCCATGGTATGAGTCGGTTTGCATCATATTATGATTTTGGGATTGTTGTGAGTCATATGTTAGTGTCGGAAATGCATATTAGCACGGTATTAGGGTTAGGATGACTCAAGGAGTCGGAATACTTGAGGAATTGATGTTCATGGCATGTTTAGGGGAGTGTATCTCATAACGAGTCGTATTTTGATATATTGCGTTGAATATTACATTATTGTGATTGTTGTGTATGTTGAGGAGGTGGTTGTTGTTGAGGAGACGTAAGGCGGTTGGGAGACCGTCTTATGATTGAGTCGCCTCTTGAAGCTTCCCACTCCAAGAGGGATGTTCACATTAATGGCTTGAGTTTTGGAAGGACACGTGTGGTTGAGGCACGACGTCTGGCAAGGATCTAGTTAGTGCCCGGGTCCGGTACCACGGGTGTGTCCCGAGTACCTTATTACGGACTACGGTCCGACTATTTGGTGGGCGGTGCTGCGGTGCCGTCACCGGGTGTGATGCCGCGGTTGTGTCTCTGTTATCGGTGTGACAGTCGTGCATTATCATGGTTGTAGTATTCGAGTCTCATGCATTCTATGTCGTGTTGCTTATTTATACATTTTTGTCATGTTTAGTTATTTATATTATTGAAACTGACGTGTGTTGGTTGTATGTAATTGTCACCTATTTCCGGGTGGCTCATGTTGATTCATATAGAATTTCCGATCATATGGGGAGCAGTTTGAGTACAGGTTAGTTTGTGGCATGCGGGAGACGAGACGAGCTTCAGACTTGGAGTCGAGTAGCATAGTCTCATGCTAGACGAGATAGTGTCATTAGAAAGGTTATAATAGTCACGACTTGTACTCTTTATTTATTCACTTATTCATCATATAATTCATTAAATACTCTATTTATATAAACGTTTCTTAATTGTAATTCCGATTTCACTGTCTCGGGAAACCGAGATGGTAACATCTCCCGATTACCTTGGCCTGGTAAGAAGGAGGTGTTACATCTTGGCAAATGGGTTTGTTCACTTACTTACTCGGGGAAGAGTAATGTTAAAGTGTGGGGAGATTTGATATGTGATTTTTATGTGCCCTTTATTCCCTCTTTACTATGCATTTTGACGTGATTTTGACACGGTTTTATGTTCATTGCTTGCATTTTATGCCTTATTCCCGCTCCTATGTGTTTCCATCTCATTTTGTAGGTATTTGAACTACAATAGAGGAACTGGGGCAAGCAAAGAAACCTTAGATCTGAAGGTTCTTCCCCTCTTAAGATCTAATCTTGCGAACACTATAAATAGTCCGTCGTAATTTGTATTTGAACCAAAATTCCCTAGATCTGAAATTTACCTTGTTTAAGTTGTAATCCTTTGTTAATGAAGTACTAATCTTTCCTAAATTAAGCTTTAATTACTCTTTAAATTAGTTTAGATCTACTTTAGTTGGATAGTTTACCTTTGTTATTTGGGTTGTAATTGAAGATTGGGGAAATTCTCCTTCATTATTAATCCAAGTTTGCACTTTTCCTTATTGTTGGTATAATTCTTCCTCTATTTTCCTCTCTTGTCATTTGTTTACATTTTCTCTCGTGTTTAATTGTCAAAGTTTTCTAGCAAACATGTTATTTGTAGTTATCTCCTTTTTTTTGGAAACGGTAAAGAAAGTTTTTACAGAGCACCTACCCAACTATCCGACGAGTCGGATTCGGATTTTATTGATACATTATTAGTATAATAAAATAAACTACAGATGGGGTTGACAAATAACTTAGGCTTCTTAACGGGACGAACAGAGCTAGCTAATTGAGCGAACAGTTCTTTTCTCTTCTTTATTGACTGAGCTTCAGAGGAGTACCTGCAACAAGACACACTTACGCCACGAGGACGTAGAATCTTATGGGAGAGAGATCTACTTTTTTTGGAAAAAGTAGATAAATTGTGTCTTGGAGATTCATCCCCTTGGCTATGATTCTTCTTGGGAGTGACCATTCTCCATTTCTCGTGCACATGATGAGCAGAGGGGTACCTACAAAGCATAGGTGTAAAATGGGCGCCTGATGGTTTCTCAGACGAGTAAATCTTACACTTCATAGGACGAGCTGAAAAAATAAAAGGTTGATGGCCATTAGAATCCTTCTGATCTGGAGAGCAAATAGAAGTAGCCTTATTATTCACCAGAGAGACATGGGTGTTTGAATCATTAACAACATCCCTAGTGTTATCTTGTGATATATAAGTACCAGGAGGAGACAAATTATCACAAATTGAAGACGTGCTTGAAGTCACGGCCCCAGTAGAGGACGCGTCTAAACTTCTGCTATGAATAGCAGTGTTTACATTGATATTATCAGAACGAGTCATGTCTTTATTCATTGCCCCGAGCATCTTAGATTTCCACTTTTTAGGACATCTCCTTTTCTTCTTCTTCTTCTTCTTCTTCTTCTTCTTCTTCTTCTTCTTCTTCTTCTTCTTCTTCTTCTTCTTCTTCTTACATCGTTCTCTCATATTGTCTCTCTCCTTAAAGACCTCACCCTTCAGGATCCGAATTTTTAAAGTTGACAAATCACGTCTACGGTAAAAGCTCATCTTTTTACCATCCAGCAACTTTTCATAATATTGTGCAGGGATCCTTAGACGGAAACTACCACCTCCCTTTTTGGAGAACTCAAGAACTGACTTATTAGCACAAATACTTTGAGCCTCTGTCACCTCCATATTCACACTCTCATTTTCCTTTATACTCGCATCACTTTGATCTTCCATCACCTCCGTAATCACACTTTCACTATCTTTTATACCCACGTCAGATGCCAAGATAGGAACATGCTTTTTATTGTTCCCATCTACGCCATCTTCAGTAGCAACCTCCAACACTCTTTTACCATTTTCCTTGATGAGAAGGTAATCTTTCACCACATCTAATTCCCTTAACACATCCTTATTACTAGGTTCAACAACTAAAGCCTCAACCAAATCCAATTCAGCTAACGAAAATAGTTATCTCCTTATTGTTTTCTCCCTTTGTTGATTTCTCTCCTTTAAGTATGTGTGAGTAGTTTACTCTAGGGTTTATGGGGATATTGGGTAAACTTGAGGCATGATTTTGGTTTGTTGACATATTGATTTGGATAATTATTGAGTCTTTACTTACATTCATATAAAGTGTTTGATGATTTGTTTGAAGGGATGATTTTGGTTTGTTGACTTATTGATTTGGGTAATTATTGAGTCTTTACTTACATGCATATAAAGTGTTTGATGATTTGTTTGAATGGAAGTTTGAACCTTTCGTTAATATGTTTAGCTTATTTATGAGGGAAAGTTATTGAAGGGCTTAGGTGACATGTATGTGATGAGTTTGACATGATTAAGTGAAAACTTGTTTGCAAACTTAAGGTAAACTTAAGACATTAGGGGGATCAACTTTGACTTAATAACCACCCATATCTTGTTAACGCTTGCATCTCCCTCTCCTTATATATGTTAGGAAAATTTAACAGAAATAATCCATCCTATGAGTGATCTTCTCATATTAATCCCAATTTTAGAATAACCCACAATAAATCTAACTGTATCCCTCCTCATCTCTAACTAAACTCGGTGGAAGGGCTACCTTTCCAACCGGTTAACATTTTGTTAAAATGTCACTTAGCCCCATTATTACCCTTTAACCCCATAGACATAACACTCACTCCATTAATTACCCAAAAACCCAAAAATTACCATAATTCTCCACCCAGAAAAAAATTCTTATCTTATTACGGCCAAATTGTTTCCGCTATTGTTATAAGTGTGGTGATAAATCACTCTGTAGGGTGTGTTTGGATAGAAAAAATGGAGGAAAGGGAATGGGAAGGGGAAGGAGGGAAGGGAACGGGAGAGAAAGGAAGGGGAGGGGAAATAAAATGTGGTTGTTTGGATACAATTTCCCTCCAAATCTTGCCTATTGTGGAGAGATTTTGATTAGGCTTAGAGGAGGGAAATTGGATCCCTCCAAATTTCTCTCTCTCCATTTCCCTCCACCCTCATTAGCTATCCAAACAAGGGCTTTTAAATCACCTACTCTCCCTCTCTTTCTTTTCCGAATTTTTTCTTAAAATGGGGTTGAAAACCAACAAATTTAACAAAATGGGGTTAGTTTCAAACTTGTAATACTCCGTATTTAATAATAATAATAATATAATAATAATAATAATAATAATAATAATAATAATAATAATAATAATAATAATAATAATAATAATAATAATTTATTTTATTTATAATAATTATGTTGATAATAATAATAATAATGATTATAATAATAATGATAATACATTATAATAATAATTATACTCCCAATAATAATAATATATATATAATAATAATATTATCCTCACCTAATAATAATAATTTATTTTATTTATACCAACCTTATCCTAATAATAATAATGCAATCCACCAAAAATCCACCATCAAACTTTAGAGAGAAAAGAGAGAAAGACCGTCTTTTGCCCTCCGCCTTGAGATCGTAAGGTAAACCGTCTTATACTAGCCTTTATATTATTTTATTTATACCATTGACCCGTTCCGACCTTGACCCGCCTTTGACCACCTGTTTACCACCGTTGACCACCCATTTAAGGGTTTGACCATGGGTTTACTAAGGGTTTTTGGGGATACGGGTTAGGGCTTCATTTTCGAGGGTGTTGCGGGTCGGTTTGGGGCTAGTTCTGGACGGATCTGGGTTAAGGGAAGAGAGGGGAGTAGGGTGGTGGTTGTGGGTGGTCGTGAGGGTGGCCGGAGGTGGCGTTTTCAGAGGGACAAAGGAGGGGTGTCGGGTTTGTTTCTATTGTTGTTGTTGTTACGATTGTTGTTGCGATTGTTGCTGCCATTATGGGTGGTGGCTGCCAGCATGGTGGCTACCCTTGGACCCACCGTGGTGAGGCCGACACATTAGTAGTGGTGGTGGCCACGGTGGTGGTGGTTTGTGCATGGATAGTGTGAGGAGGGTGGTGTTTATGGCGTTTGTAGTTGTTGTGGGTGTCGGTTGTGGTGAGGTCGTGGGTGGCTGCTGCTGGCCGTGGCCACCACGGCTAGTGGTGGTGGTCCACGGTAGCAGCGGTGGTGGTGGTGGTTTTGGGTTTGAGTCGGTATCTGTATTGTTTAACACGGGTTTTATTTATTTAATTAGTCGTATACGTATTTGGATAATGTATTAGTATATTTATACGTATTGGTATAAATGTATTAGTATATTATACGTATTAGATTAGTATATTTATACGTATTTATATAACGTATTAGTATGATTAGATGAGTATATTTATACGTATTTGTATTATTATCGTATTTTAGGAAATGTGTTTTGTGAGACGGTTTTACGAGACGGGCCTAGCTTGGGTGACGGTTTGCTTATGAGGATTTGATGTGAGGTAGGTTTATCCTACTCAATTTAATTGTTGCATTTGTTTATAAAATCAGTCTTTCATCATTCATTTGCATTGAGTGAGTCAGTAATTGGCATGTTATATGGTATATCGTATTTGTTGTGTTGTCTTGTATGTCGGAGGACATGGTGGTTTGTTTGGTTACTTTTTTTGGAGACGTAAGACGGTTGGGAGACCGTCTTGCGCTTAAGTCGCCTCTTGGAGCTTCCCACTCCAAGAGGGATGCGCACATTAATGGCTTGAGTTACGGAGGGACTCGTGTGGTTAAGACACGACATCTGGCAGGGGATCCGGTTGGCTTCCGGACCCGGTACGTCTAGGCGTGTCCCGGTACCTATTTGTGGTTATCGGTATGCCTGGGCATGTCCCGGTACCAGTGTGATAATCGGTATGTCTGAGCGTGTCCTGGTACCAGTGTGGTTGTTGGTATGTCTGGGCGTGTCCCAGTACCATGGTGGTGGTTGTTGATGGCGGTTCATTCATATCATGGTCGTGTTGCATGTTCACACACTTGAGTCGAGTCATACTTTATTTATTTAATGAAACTGACGTTTGTGTGTCTGTGTCTTCTCACCTATCTCTTTTGGGGTGGCCTGTGTTGATCCATATGATATCCTTTGGTCATATGGGGAGCAGGTTATGATCGGGTTGTTTGGATACTACGCGGGAGACGGGACGAGCTTGATGATATCACGAGACGAGTCTAGTTGGCTAGACGAGTATAGTTTCATGAGTTGTGCTTTTATTCATTTGTTTACGTTTATGTAAATTCACTAAATATTTATATTAATAAAATGTTCTTTGATTGAAGTTTTGAAACACTACCTCGGGAAACCGAGATGGTAATGCTCCAATTATCTTGACCGGATAGTTGGGGTGTTACAAAGTGGTATCAGAGCGACGATTTTGGAACCTAAAACCAATGAACCAAAAATGAATTTAAGAGAGTCTAAGTAAAATGAACCCGACGTGAGTACAATAGGAGATCGGTTTTGGATGAGTAGGCGCCCTCATGCCAAAGCTAGTGCCTATCGTCTCAGTTGGACACTACGGGGGGTAGTTAGGGGTATGGAAACGTGAAATGTCCATGATTATGTGAATCGTGATATGAATGCATCCGTGTTATGGTATTATTGTATGTTTGAATATGTAATGGAATATGATCATTAGTGAAAGTGGCATGAATACATATGTTTTGTGACTCGTAATAGGTTTAGAGTATGATAGAATCGTTTATGTAGAATATGATAACATGTGATGGATGGATGAATGGAATAATGTGTTGTAAATATGATTAGTGTGTTTTGATGTGAGGGACGGTAGTCCCAAATCTTGGCATGTTAATATCGTATGCGTATTCGAGCTTGCTATTGTCGTTGTTAATGCATGAATGGTAATGATTGTTGGTAGAATAGCTATGATTTTGGGAGTGATATACCATAGATAGTGAGTGTGAGACCAAACCCAATCGAGTAGAGTAGTACTCGAGCGTGTTCACCAGTCACTCGACCAGTGGGTGAGTCACTCGACCGAGTGGATAGTTCACTCGACCGAGTGGACCTGTCACTCGACCGAGTGAGCAAATTTAAGAAATTGGAAAACTTCTGGAAAGTTTCCACTCGATCGAGTAACCTTTCACTAGACCGAGTGGAGTTGCACTCGACCGAGTGCCATGAGCACTCGACCGAGTGGGCCTGTTTAGCTTAGAAATTCGTGTAAAATTTGCTTTTCTACCTTATCTATTCATTTCTACCTCGAACCCCATAACTTCGACATCGATTTATCTTAAAATAATTCAAAGTTTTCATAATTGAATTGTTGTTCGAATTACACTTAATACTCCACTTTCCTTAATTCGTTTTCTCAATTTCGACATGTAGTTGAGTTCATCTCCTGCATTTTGCAAATTGAAATGGTTTTATATATATGCATGTTTATTCAAGGTTTTATTAAATAATTGCATGACTTGTTCAATTTCATAGTAATGATAGATTTTCTATATCATTAGAGTGGTCAAAAATCGGATTTTTACGATAAATGTTTTTCTTTCCCACTATGGATGAACTTAGAAACTTGTGCTTTTGAGTCGATAATCAAATTTCCGTGTTTGTTATCGAGTCATATTGAACAAGAAAGGCTTGATACTTGTTAATGTCGAATTTTGTCTTGTATATAAAAATTTCATCTTAAAGTTTACCTTGACCTTTGATTTTTCTAGTTGGAACTTGTTTTAATCACTTTACAAAGGCTACTATCACCCCTAGTAATGTGGTACCTTGTCTTGAAAACGAACATTTCATCGTAAATTTTAGCCTAAAATTTTGAACCAAGTGAAGAATATGAACAATTTTGATTTTACCCAAATATGGTTTAATAGTATTGTAAAACTATAATATTGTTTTTGAAATTTTGTAATAAAATGGCGTGAATCAAAATTTTCCGTCTTGAAGGTTGACAAGTTTTCCAAAATTGTTGTGAAAAGTATACATAAGCTTTCGTTTTCCGCTTGTAACGTACCTCTTTTATTCCTTATTTCTCTAATCTTTGATTTTGACATTTTGTGAAGTCATATGTGAGAAATTTTCCGTCTTAAAATTTGATTTTCGAAAATGAACGACCTACCCACCAGAATATTATGATTTTTCTAAGTTATGTTTTGCACTAATCAATTCGTAATGCTTTGAATTTGGCCTAGAGTGACATGTACCATCCTATGACGGATTATTTTTGTATTAAAGTTTTCGAGAAATTTGAAACAAGTGACCTTTATGTTAAAATTTCATTATAGCATTTCGCAATTGAGTTAAGTTTGAGTGAAATTGCATTAGAATTGAGTTTTGAGGTTGCATCGTGTAACACCCCCATTTATTAGGGAGTCTTTAGCTAGACATCCCAAGTAAATAAGAGCGTTACCATCTCGGTTTCCCGAGGTAGTGAATAACAAAGTCCAACTCACAAAAGTACTTTAAATTAAAACTTAGCGATTACATTTTTATTACAATTTAACCAACTAAAACTTAATATAAAATCATTACAACTCGCAGCGGAAGTAAATAAAGTGTTTAAATATTCTATGTGGTCTAGATTTCTAGGTAGACTGGCCAAGTCCTCACGCATTCCCATAGCTCCCAAGTCAGCTAATCTTTAGTACCTGTCAAATCTGCTCCCTATTATGGTTCATCACAGGTGTTCACGAATACACTGTCAACCACGAGGTTGAGTAGGATAAAATACATTAAAACAACCAATCTATAATAATCTCACGACTGACAACATGCCAAATTCCAGTCTCAACTGTTCACATGTCATAACTCCACATTAACTGTCCACGTTATCCACCAGAGACTAAGCATGGGGCCTTCCAATTAATCACACACGTTATCCAGCAGAGACTAAGCATGGGCAGTCCAATCACAACTCACATTATCCACCAGAGACTATGCCTGGGGCCGTCCAATTCTCATAAACCATTCCACAATATAATCGTATAAAATATGCACAACTCCAACAACTAACAATATAAATCACTCAATTAACTTAATTTAATAAGCATTCATAAACCAATCATCCTCCCAATAACATTCACGTATTAAACACGGAAATAGATATAGTTGAGTAGATTATCCTACCTGGCAAGCAAATCCAAAGCAAGCAGCTTAAAGCAATCCAAACAAATAAAGCAACCGAACCCGGTTATAATTTCTTCACAAATCGTCACCTAATATGAATATTATAATTTCCCATCAATTATTAATTATTACTCTCCATTATTATTTGTAATTTATATTTATTATTCAAATTAATCATTTATTATAATTATTAAAGGTTTACGATACTTAAAAACCCGACTCAAAAACAAACCCGAGTGATCCAAACTTAACCAATTAAAACCCATCACAAATACCCAATTAATAAATCCCGTCTTAAATCAACACACAAACCAATCCCACAACCCATGGTTAACACGTGCCAATCACACCCCCAAAACACCCATGAAACCCGCCAACAACATCCACCATACACCCTGCCACCAGCACCTCCGACGGCCACCACTGCCAACTACCCAGCCATACTCCAAACACCTCCAACACCACCTCACACGACTGCAACCCCCACGCCCAAATCAACAAGACACCAACAACAACAGCAATAACCCTTCCAACACCGTGTATTAAACCCACGGCCACTACAACAACTCTCACACCCAACGGCCACCACCATTGCCACCCCTAGTCCATGGCGGTTCCAACGGTACCCTTCAACCTCACTAACGGTCAGAAACGCGACTACGGTGCTCGTCTTAAGACGGTCACGCACGACCCTACCACTCCCCTGTTTTGCCCTTGTTAACCGCCACCACCGTCACCAACCACCACCTGCCACCACTCTGACACCTCCACCAGAGTCGACTCAGCCACCCCAACACAACCCCACCATTCCCCGGTCAAGACTCGTCCAATTGGTGGGTCAATTTCGAGTTCGAGTCAATTGCTTCAAACCGACAAAGCCCTCACCCGCCACCTTTAACCGCCCCAAAAACCACCTAAGAACGGTCAATGGTGGTCAATAAAAGGTCAGGTAAGACTCACGGTGGTCTAGGGTTGCTCTAGGTCAAAGTCACGAGTCCTATGGTTGTTGCTAGGGTGATGAACGGTGGTTGTAAAAGTAACGGTCACAAGCTATAAAAATTAATTAAGTTTTTAGACGGTTTTACCTTTTATCATTTAATTGCCTCTTCCGTCTCCAAAAGCTCCTTCTTCTTTTTTATGAATTACTTTTCAGAATTATCATGGTATTTATAGTCTAAGATTAAAGAGTGTGTGAGGCCAATTAGGAAACTATTACAATTACCTTATTCTAATTATTATAGGAATTACCTATTATTATTATTACCATTACATATTATATTAGTCTTACCATAAATAGGATTTCCACATACTATCTATACTAATTTTATTATTACTATAACACTATTATTATTAAGCTTATTATCGATATAATTATTATTACCTTTAATTATTATTATTTCCATATTATTATTAAATCCCGATATAAATCCCGATCACTTATGTATTAGGCCAATAAAACCGGTCCTCCAATTCGTGTCACACGGCCCAATGACTATTCCCGACTCGCTTACTTACTTTATTATTTAATTAACGTCTTACTTGTAATTATTATTATAAATGCCATTAATTAACTATTTAAATTACATAAATTATTCTCATAAATTATTATCAAAATACGGGGTATTACAGTCTTACCCCCTTAAAATGAACTTCGTCCTCGAAGTTCGCTCATAACTACTATAACAACATTTATAAACATCCACATAACTGAGCACCATCCAACTTATGTGTACACAATTATCCATTTACAATTATCAACCACACTAATCTTATCACAAGATATCACAATAATAACTCAAAACATTTGTAGTATTACATTCCTTCCCCCTAAAAATAAACTTCGTCCTCGAAGTTCAGAATAACAAACAATAGGAACAACCAAACCATTGTTGTAACGCCACAAAACAAGAAACACACATTGTAACATAAGACAAATATTATTTCCAACACAACACCAATTAATGGTTAAATGAATAACAAAATCTTTGATTTACTTTTAAATAGAAAAACCACATCATATAGGATATTCGAAATAATCTTTATTTAAACTTCAACTACCTTACTTAACTATTGGCGAATACATTGCCAGGATAAATAATAATCTATAACAAAAGATACGCATAACTGTTTAGTTAATCTTTTCTTAATTTATATGACCCTCCGAAGTCTATCCCCAAAACAAGCCCAATTGTGCCTTCTAGGTTTAGGGTTAGATGCCTTTACTTGTCTAAGATATGTGACGTCTTCTTCCAGCTCGTAATCGGAGGCACTCTGCTGACGAGGCTAAAGTCTATCATTATCATCATCAAAAGGTCCAGTCCACATAATGTTGTAGATACCTCATTTCTGCACCTCCCGCAAGCCACCCGGTGATGATTGGGCCGCATGTTTGGTACACGGAACGATTTGTGACAATTCGTAATTTTATCGTCAAGTGATAGCTTAAATACTTGTGTCTACCCCTTGGTCGTCATATACGCGCTGTTACGGTCGTTTTGACAGTAATTAGAGTTCATTTGGAGTCCGGGTCAAAACCCGTCTCCATTTTCTAATAAACCATTAAAATGCCGACTCAGAATGTTCTGGAATATTTCGGATATTTCTATTCCATATTTCCATATTTTAATCTTTTGGCAAAATATATCCCGAAATCATATTTTTCACAATAAGGAAGTTGAGATCTACCGCAATTCCTTAACAGAAACGCGGAAAATCTTTCTTCCACAGGAGGAAACTCCTGGGGAAAGGACGCAGCACCTGCTGCGCCTCTTCCAAGAGCCGCAGTGGTTGCTGCGCCTCTTCCCTAGCTCCTTTCTGCGTATTTTAAGATCTTTTCGAGATTTATTTCCAAAGTTTTACCGAAACCCTAATTCCTCCGTGTGATTAGTATAAATACGGACCTTCATTCCTCATATTTCTCACGCGAGTGTCCGCCCTTCTCTTCTCCCTTTGCATTCTAAGACCATGCTCTTGCTTATTGGCGTCTACGTGCTTGAACTTTCGACCACGTAAGCTCGGATCCTTCTGAGTACCAGCCTCGTTTTGCACGACCGACCAATTTGACCAACTCCACTCAATCAACTTAATCAATTTAGCTTAATTCCTCTTAAGAGGGCACTTTCGTCTTACATTCGAGTCGAGCAATCACTAATCGTTAACTTAGTCAATCTCGTTTCGTCAAACATGTAAGTCTGAGGGTGTAAATCCCGTGTTTTATTATTGTACCCTTTTTATTGTATAAATTATTGTAAGATTTACGTCGAAAACATATTTAAAACCGATTTATAAAACCTTTTATTAAGCCCTTTCTTTCGGATTAACAGAGGGCAGACGTCGAGAAGAAACACATCAACTGCTGCGCCTCTTCGAAGAGTCACAGCATATGATGCGCCTCTTCCTGAGGTTGCCGATGTTTCTGCTTTTCTTCTTCTTCCTTTGTTCTTCGTTGATTCGTCTTTTTTATTCCGTTTTCTTTATTTTTCTTCATTATTCATTCGTATAATAATTTTTAACATATAATTAGTAATTTATCACTTTTAATTTCCGACTTAAATCCCAAATAACCAATATTTGCGGGTTTTCGTCATTAAAATTAAATCCGGGTTTTAGAGATTCGATTCGTTCATATCAAGTCTCTGAAATTCATCTTTTGTATATTTTCGTCTGTTATCACCTAATCTAATTTAACTTGTGTAAATAAACCTAATTATATTGCATTAGCAAACCTAATTAATTTATGTTGGCCAAAGTTTGTAATTAGTAATTAATTCGTTCTAATTAATTTGAGTCCATTCTTTATCGTTTTTATGACCAATTTGCATGTAATTAATCTGATAAATCACTTCTACTTGAGTCAAATATCATTAATCGGTCATTAAATTACCAATGAATATTAACGATATGCAGTTCCGGCTTCACAGCCAGAACTCACCTCAGGAACAGACGCAGTGACCACTGCGCCTCTTCCAAGGGACGCAGCTCTGCTGCGCCTGTTCCGGGTTGAGTTCTGTCTCTGAACTTCTGTTTCTGCTTTGACCTAGTTCATTAGCTTACGTATTAATCGGCTATTAACCGTATTATCATTACTAATCTGTTCGTTTTCTACCCTTTAATTTATTTTCCCTTTCTTTTCTCAAATTATCCGTTTTAAGTGTATTTTCGACGTAAATCATTGAACCATTGTAATTTATTGTAATTTTAATTATTGTATTTTATTGTATCTTTATTATTGTTTATTTGCTTCCACATGTAATCAACCTTAAATCCCTAATTCGACATAATGAGTGTTTAATTACGTGTTCACCGACTTAGTTAACCTTCACATGTTAGGATTAATTTATTGGATGTTGCATTGCATGCATATAATCGACAACATATCAAGTATAGAAGATTTTCCCTAATCATTAGTAGAGGCCGCTATAGAGGCGGGCGGGATTAGGTGTTCGATCAAAAGAGCTTCCTAATACGTACCCTCACCCCTTACTCCAGATCTCTGTGAACATTCGTGTTCATTGGCATCCACGAGAGTCATTCTAGACATAGAATGCTAAGGGTAACGAGTTCTTAGTGTTCATGTCACTACTTTGTGTCTTGACATGACGCGAAGTATTCGAACGGTTTCCAATTTTCCACAATAAATTGGTGGCGACTCCACAAATGCAAACACTTGTTTTCCCAAGCGACCCCGTGGGCCCCCTGTCCACAGTTTGGCGACTCCGCTGGGGAGTAATACACTTACGTGTTGCCAAGGGTGAAACTTGAACAAGTTTAGGGAATAGTTTATATGAGACAGTTGTCGGTTTTCATAACTCGGTCTTCCTAGATCGTTTTAGTCGGCCTTCTTAGGCCAAACCCCACCCATTCGACCAATCTTCCCGTCTGGACGGTCTAAATTCTTATCTGAGCCTAAGGATGGATAGCGATTGACGTCAACCATACCATGATGCTTACTCCTATTTGTATCAAGGGATTTCACTACTCGAGGAAATGGACTAGGAATCGGCCTTACTCCTGTTTGGTACGAGCCTCTCCACAGACCCCGGGTTTGATTGTTCGGTATGGCAACCCACCCTTAAACCAAAACCCTTTTAAATGCACTCAGCATACTATTATAATGTCTGTTGTAATGCTTGTATCATATGTGATCACCATTTTCTAAACAAAACCATGACGAATTTTGTAAAATTAAAAAACCTTTCAAAATGTAAATATTTTCGAAAAAGGCCCAAATTAGCGCAAAATGAGTCAAAATTCTGTCCAAATATCGAGTCAAAAATCGGGCCTCAAAAAGCCCATTTCAAAACCTCACTTCGAGTCAACACTCCTACAACTACACTACAGTTGGTTAGGACGAACATTTCAAAACTTTGTCATTTTCAAACCTCACTTACACAAGTGGCACACTCCCACTTCACAGTTCGAGTCTTTTCTTTGAGTAAGTGTGCTAGAATGGTCGATCGTGTTTTGATTCGTCGTCAATCTCCTATCCAGTTTCCAAGATGCCCGGAACTAGTCACGCAAGTGTCAATGGACACCCACAACCACTGAATGGTAATGATCTAATCCTAGCTGCGCTCGCTCGTCTCCAAACAAATCAAGAACAAGCTTATGAACGCCTTAATGCCATCGAGAACCGAATTTTTGCGGTAGAAACTAGACTACCTCCTGTAGAAGATGACATTCCCAGCCAATGTGTGAATGACAACCTTCCACCTTATGTTGGACAACCAGAAACCAACCCTCCAGTAGGTCTTACTGAAGCTGAGAAACGACTCCAATACTTGGAGGAGCAATTGATGTACCTCAAAGGGGATGATATCTATAGGGAGAACAATCGCAAGTATGAGGCCGTGAGCGCCAAATTACCAACCAACTTCAACATGACTGATATCCTGAAGTTCAAGGGACATGAAAACCCCTTGAACCACATTCGTGCTTTCAAAGACTACATGCCTATCAGAGGCATCAAACCCGAGATGTTCTTAAGGATCTTTCCTTCATCTCTCGACACCATTCCTAAGCAATGGTTCTACTCCCTAGAACACAATAAGATTGCCACCTGGGACGACGCCGCAATCGAGTTCGCTAAACAATACGCGGATAATGCTGAAATCCAAGTCAATATGCGCACTCTAGAGGTTCTTACCCAAAATGAGAAAGAAGGTTTCACCGACTTCTTAAGTAGGTGAAGGAAGACTAGTACCCAACTTGTCGAACGTCCAGATGAAGCTACCCTTGAGGAAAAATTCGTGGACAACTTAAGGCCCATTAATGCAAATCACTTGAGGTACCAAAATATTAAGACCTTCATGTTGGAGTATGTGTCCTCGACAATAATGCGATCAGATGTTTAAATCTCATATTAAGAATACATGAGGAAAAGTAATATTTTATTGTCAACTGATCCACATTAATTGGTAATGATTGGCTGACTATAGTTTGACATTAATGTCGTATGACGGCGGTGATCAGTTGATCCCTTAAGGTCATACCTCTAGGGTAACACTCTTAATTGATTAATTAATTAATTGTATGTTGATACAATTTAATTAATTCCTTAAAATTGAACGGATGATTTTGTGAGTGAAAATACGTATCTTATTGTAATTCGATTAAATAAGATTCGTACTAAGTAATTAAATTGTTTTATTACTTAGATTTTATTATTGTTTATGAAACAATTAAAATAAGAATGAATGGTTTATTATAAATACAAGTAGTTGTATTTTATAATTCTATGACCCATTTTAAGTACTTGTAATTGTGAATTACTAGTTAATTTTTGTATGTGATTTATTTTATTTATATAATGATTTTTAATAATTTAAAAATGCATTATTAAGTAACATGTCTAGTAACATGTCCAATATGTCACACTACACAAATTGACAATTGACAAAGTTAAAATGGAGGTCACCTATTATGAGGTAAAACCGAAATATAGGGTGTGATAGTGGGTGTTGTTTTATCAATTATTTTATTAGCATGCTTAAGGACATAATGATGTGCCTTTTGCATATAACAAGAACAACACCCTACCTATACTTAGATAAGAGAAAAATGGTGTCTTAAAAAGAGAGTGTGTTCCCCATACACCCTATGAAACCGTGACCCCCTTCCTCTTTCATCATATTGTGAATTGTTCTCTACAATTCATTCATTCTTACAACATAATTATTTTGATAATTTCTCTACATTCTCTCTAGATCTTGTGAAGAACTAATATGAAAGAATAACTCACACATCTCTAATATTATTCCCATTACTAGTAGTAGTATACAATAATATTAGTTGTTAATTTTAGGGTACTTCTACTAATTTCTAGTAACAAATTAGTAAAAGTATTAAGAGGGATTACCTTGGTACAAATCCTTGAGGAGTAGATCCTACCATTGGATCAAAAGGTTTTCTTGGAGCATTTGGTTTTTCTTAAAGAAGACTAATTTGGAAGGAGTTCAAATTAGTATAATCCATTCGGCCCTCATTGTAAGTAGATCGGTTTTCTTCTTACTTTGCATTATAATGTTATGCTTGCATAAGATCTAATTAGTTTTATGACGAAACTAAAATATAGAGTTATTAGAAATGTCTAATAAGAGATATACGAATCCTACAATTGGTATCAGAGCAAGAGTTGTTGCATGCATAATCGGTTTTGTTTTTCCGAGTTAATATGTTAACATATAAAACTAAAAATTTGTGATTTATGAAGATAAATGTCACGAAAATTTTGCATGTTTAACATTCTGGTCCTAAATTAATTTTAGGTCATTTTGATGATTTATGGTATTTTTATTGCTCTTTAATATGATTATTAGTATTTTATTACATTTTATTTAGTAAAATGACAATTAAAATGCTAAAAAATAGTTAGACTATGATTCTGACCTTGAAATTTTTACACGGCCTCACATACATATTTTACAAGTTGTATGTAAAATTTCATATAAAATGGTTTTATATAGCATGATTTAAGATTTTTACATGTTAAAAGTCGATTAAATAGAGGTATTTATGTTAAAAATGGTTAGACTTTGTTCCTACCCATGAAAATTTAGTATGTTGTCACATGCAATATTTACACACTGTATGTAAGTTTTTAGATCAAATGATTTAATTTGCATGATTTATGATTTTTAGATGTAAAAATCGAATAAATAGTGACTATTTTGGCAAAAATAGCTAATATAAATTTTATGGCATAAAACTTTTTCCCAATGTTGTATATATGATATGAACATCAGATCTAAAGTTGCATGTTAATTTTCGTATGATTTTAATGGTTATTAATTTTTATGGGATATAAATTGATAAATAGCAACTTTAATAGTCATTAAAATAAAAATTCGACTTTTGGGCTTAAAATTTGTCATTTCCTGGTTCTAGAAACTTGTTAAAAATATTCAAAATTTTAATTTTGATTTATTTCATAATTTTATGTTTAATTTGGAATTAAAGGGTTAAAATTATGTTTTATACGATTTATTTGTGAAATAAATTAAAATAATTTAAAGGGCAAATTTTATTAAAATTTTGGGATGTTGGGAATTTTCCAGAATATACAAAATTATGATTTTGAATTTTTTGAATTTTTATGACTTTTTGGGAATTATTTCCTTATTATTATGAATAATAGTGATTAAAGAGCAATTATATAAATATCAAGTTGAATTATTGTCAAATGTTTAGTGAAGACTAAATTTTGAGTCCTAAGAGGGTTAGGATAATTAACTTGGATATAGATTTGATTTATGTAATATTATGTGATTTTAATAAGTTAATAGTCACAATAATCCATGAAACCGGACTATATATACGATATTAGCTTAAATAGGGTGATTTGGCACATAACATGGCATGTTTCATACATATATTAATGCTGCATTTTTAGTATGATTGTCATATTTTATTTTTATATAATTTTGAATTATGTAATTTGTACTTAGTATGGCCTTAGATTTAATTGGTATTTCCCGAAATGAATGGGGGTATCGATTCGGTTGTAATTAATGTGATCTCGTATCACTTTTATTTTATTTTATTTTAGTTTTTCTTTTTATAATGTATAAAGTATAAAAGCTTTGTAATTTATTTATTTCGGAGTTCCTTGAAGACGGTGCAATTCGAGAAGGTGGTCCGACAAAGATGGTGTTACCTTGAAGTGCGTGCCAAATGAAGTTCAAGGGACCAAAGGAGTTGGTTTCCGAATTTTTAAATAGTTTATTTGATTTATTATTTTAGGAAGGCCATACTAGGATTTTATCTTTATGCTTTGCATTTGTTTTATATGTTTGCATGCATAGCCAAATCGCCATAACTTCACATGCATATTATTTTATCGAGTCATCGACCGTGTCAATTATAATTATCGTAGTTCACCGCTTTAGTTCACTTAAAATGTGATAGATAATAAATTGACATGACCTCTCACTAAATTAATAATTGAGATTTAGCCTTACCAAATAGTAGAACCCACGAAACCCAATTTCATAAGGGAGTTAATCCGGCTTCATCGTAATACAAACCTTGTTACGTTGGGTAAGTGGGTAGTAAAATGTTATTACATCGAAATTTGGATTGAGCTCAACGGAAGTATTCGTGACCGTAGTCGCATGTGTTCCGGGCTAAAGATAAATATTAAAGTAATTTTATCGACCGAGAGTTCTAGAAGTAGAATCGATTAAAGAGTTAATCCACCGAGTTATATTGATTAGGGATGAATCGGCTCACCGTGCCCGAGTTGATATGAATTTGGATCTCGGGATCATTTATAATAGTTGGGTAGAGGTCACTATATAAATGCTAAAACATTCTTAAATGTTTTATAATATAACGATGAATATTTGTTTTTCCCACTATTTCGTTGTTTTATGTTGTTCTTTATTATCGCTCCTACACATATATGATATCAATTTGATTGTAACACGAGTCTCCGCTAAACCACCATTACTTACGATAAATAGAATCTCTTTCTAAAATGAACCGTATCATAGGTTGTGGACTAGATCTATAGGAATCGTTCTATTCCATAGAACTCGATAGGAATCGTCCTATGCAACTATAAGATTAACATCTTGAATTCCTAACATACCTATGTATGAATTCTTGTGAAGAATATGTATAGAAGTAGTACTTGATCAAAATATGTTTTGATAATGTCTTCTATGCATCCACGGTTCAAAAGTCTTATTGCTCAAACTAAACACTTGTCATCAAAACACTTAAGTTGTTATGCACATGACAATGTAAAATTGGTAAATTAATTTATGAGAAATTTTGATTGACCAAATACCACTACAAAGTTCATCCTTGTGAAGGATTAACTAGGAATTTATATGAAGATAAGTCTTCATCAAGTAGAAATTCTTGAAGTGAGTGGGAGCAATAAGAAGCAAGTATCTATCTTAATTGTTAAGGATAGAACTAGGTTTGAAAGAGAAAGTGTTAGACACTAAAAATAGAGACAAATTCCTAAATAAGTAAAGATCAAGGAAGTTGGTTGTGTGACACCAACATATTCCTTCTTGACTATGTATGACATTGACATGGCCTTCTTGCGAATTATCACGTCATGAGTATTTGATACAAATTTGTGAATAATGTTAGAAAATACCACATTTCATGATTATGGCAAAGGGTTGTAAAAACCACCTTTTTAAATGGGTATTTAGAGGAGGATGTGTTCATAACACAATCCAAGGGTTTTATAAATCCTTAGAATACTAACGTTGAATAATCATACGACGACTAGCAAGAATAAATTTAGAAATTTACTTGAATGGAACTAGGGTAGTTTCCCTTCCATCCATATACATATAAATGTTATAGTGTACTCATTGTATAAGACTCAAATTGGTGACTCCAATTATTTCTCGATTCTCGATTGAAATTTCACTTAGAGACTAGTTTTGACTAGTGTCCCAACCATCTGATTGGGAATCTCTTGGTATGTGTGGAAATCTTGTATTCAAAGCAAGATTAATTCATTACTTCTTTCTAGAAAAGAATTATGAATAGAACAAGATATTCGCCCTATTTACAGTTTGAAGTGTATGGTCGAATACAATTTCAATCAAAAGGGGTTATTACTTCTTCATCTCTTTTACCTACGAACTAGGTAGATACTTGGTATCCACTTAATGAGGTAAGAAGAGAAATTCTTTGAATAAGTTCAATGAATGTCTAAAAGTATCAAAACCTAGAGATTATGACCAAAGTATTAGTACTTTGTTAATATAGGGAACAATAAAGTGAAGACTTTTATGCACCAAAAGGAGTGTGATATAGTATCACAAGTTCACCTTCATAATATTAGAAAGTGACAAAGAATCTTATACGATATGATTGTATCTTTACTATAAAATTGGAAGTTATTTCTATCACAATTTGTCTAGTATTTATTTATTCCACTAAAACAAAACATAGTTAAAGCAATCAAGTACAATTCATATATGATATGATTAGGCATGGTACCTGAGTTGTAGCTTGTTTCGAAAGAAAACATGTGATCTCTCTTCCTACATGATCATGAGAACAAAGGGTTAGTGGCTCGTGATGCTGTCTATTAGAGAAAAGAGGATTATCTCTTAGACAGAGTGGGAGAAAATGTTCAAGAGCCACAAACCGAGAATAAGACGTAGGAAGTTGTTCCTTCTTGGTCAAAATCAGTAATTATTTCTTCGAATTCTAAGTAGACAGGAGTCATGTTATTAACAAACATGTAACTTATTAAGTTGCTTTATCTAGTTTCAGCTCCGCAAAAGTCCGAAGCAAGCATAAACATGAAAATGTTTATTTAGCTTGGTTGGTTGGTGGCAAGGGATTTGCACGTAACAACAATGCTTCATTGTATTCGGATATGATTTGATATAGTTGGATTTTAAAATCATCTTGGATGAGTTTTGTAAATCGCAACTATCCTAAAGTAGGATGCGAACTTAAGAGGAAGTCTTAAGTAGATGTCAAAGAGTTGAATTGTATGTTTTGATCATGTGATAAATATTTCTCGAATTATCGAGTAGTTCTGTTTATAAATGGAGTTTATTGGAAGTAATGTGGTGTTATTAGTCTTATATGAAAGGGACATATTGATCATTGTGAATGATGGAAGACTTAGGAGAAGAATAATACATCTCTAAGGTATCCAGACCTATAAAGATAGTTCTGTGAGGACATTAGCGTTAAATGAATATTCTTATATTGATAAGAGTCTAGTCATGTTCAAAAGTATTGAACATGTAGAAATTGAATCCACTTTCTTCCGCTGCGGGATTCATTACGCTTAGATGTATCACCATTCTTAAATTTCGTATACTTGGAGTATGACGAAAAGTTACAAATCGAATTTTTGAGAGAAGTCTCAATATAGCCATATAGTTCATTGATTAGTTCTCTTGGAGCACTAAAGAAATAAATCTAAGTGATTAGAATTGATATGGATTTATGTGCAAGCAGTTACACGATAACCATATTCTAATCACACTAGGATGGTTAGAGAACCATCTTGGCTATATTAATTAAGGAGGATATCTACTAGATATGCTCTAGGCAGTAGAACAATGAGATATTTACAACGAAAATTGAGTACACTTGCAATTATGAAAAAAATGCAAGTAGGAAGGGATGTTATTAGGATTCGGTTTTATGAATTGGAGGAACCATGGTAGTTCGTTCCAACAACCGAAGGTCCTATCCGTGCACACTGTGAGGACAGTGGGAGTGATTCTAAGGCTAAGGAACCTATCTCTAGATTGGATCTGGACATGTACTCAAAAGGTTGTTGTGATAAAGATTATACAAAGGGAAATGGTACAAGGTTAGGGAAAGTGCAAACTGTTGCTAAAACTTGCTAACCAAGGCCTTTTCATAGGCTAAATATGATAAGTCATGCCATTTCAATTGAGTTGAGATGTATAGTTGTATTCAATATTGAGTATGGATTATAGATTATGTAGTAATTGATATGCTATCAATTTTACATATGTGATAATGCATTCATCGTTTGAGTTTTATTAAAACTCTTTTATTACTTTGTTATATCCAAATAGGTTGTAAGGACAACGTTGAACCCTATTAAAGTGAACTGGATTAATATTGTATTGGCCCCTAGTTGCTTATATGAGGTGACGTCTCGATGTAACTAGAGTGTGATGCGATTGATGGCAAGTTCAAGTGCCATAGAGTCATAAGAGATGACTAGTCGATCACATAGGCAGACTGTATGGGACACTCTGTCGGGCTTATGACCGCTTATAGAGTTCTGGCAATTTTTATAGCCTGGTCGTGGCGAGAGCTACTATAGTATTCTTATGATTCGATTCTTTGACTAATGACTGTTCGCCTAAGATGGCACAGTTTCAGAGTGACTTTGATTTATGTTCTGCGACCTTCGTAATTGGGGTCTAATGGACATGTTTTGGGTCATGATGAGTTGTGGCTATTCGAAGGGAAGAGTGCAATTGGAATTGTCCATCCCCGTCAGGGTTATCTTATATCTCAAGGCCACTCGAGGAGTAATGAACTGGAAATGCGTGGCCACGCTCGGAAGGTATCTATGGTAGATAATTCCGGTCAGACATTTATTCTCCAGATCGAGGAAACCACTCATGATATGATCAAATGCAAGTACGACCTGCAAGACACCTTGCATTGAGTGGGAGATAGTAATAGGACAAGAGAATTGGTGACGCACACTTGTCGCGGACAAGTGGGAGATTGTTGGAGTATGTGTCCTCGACAATAATGCGATCACATGTTTAAATCTCATATTAAGAATACATGAGGGAAAGTAATATTTTATTGTCAAATGATCCACATTAATCGGTAATGATTGGCTCACTAGAATTTGACATTACTGTCGTATGACGGTGGTGATCAGTTGATCCCTTAAGGTCATACCTCTAGGGTAACACTCTTAATTGATTAATTAATTAATTAATTGTATGTTGATACAATTTAATTAATTCCTTAAAATTGAACGGATGATTTTGTGAGTGAAAATACGTATCTTATTTTAATTCGATTAAATAAGATTCGTACTAAGTAATTAAATTGTTTTATTACTTAGATTTTATTATTGTTTATGAAACAATTAAAATAAGAATGAATGGTTTATTATAAATACAAGTAGTTATATTTTATAATTCTATGACCCATTTTAAGTACTTGTAATTGTGAATTACTAGTTAATTTTTGTATGTGATTTATTTTATTTATATAATAATTTTTAATAAATTAAAAATGCATTATTAAGTAACATGTCTAGTAACATGTCCAATATGTCACACTACACAAATTGACAATTGACAAAGTTAAAATGGAGGTCACCTATTATGAGGTAAAACCGAAATATAGGGTGTGATAGTGGGTGTTGTTTTATCAATTATTTTATTAGCATGCTTAAGGACATAATGATGTGCCTTTTGCATATAACAATAACAACACCTTACCCTATACTTAGATAAGAGAAAAAGGGTGTCTTAAAAAGAGAGTGTGCTCCCCATACACCCTATGAAACCGTGACCCCCTTCCTCTCTCATCATATTGTGAATTGTTCTCTACAATTCATTCATTCTTACAACATAATTATTTTGATAATTTCTCTACATTCTCTCTAGATCTTGTGAAGAACTAATATGAAAGAATAACTCCCATATCTCTAATATTATTCCCATTACTAGTAGTAGTATACAATAATATTAATTGTTATTTTTAGGGTACTTCTACTAATTTCTAGTAACAAATTAGTAAAAGTATTAAGATGGATTACCTTGGTACAAATCCTTGAGGAGTAGATCCTACCATTGGATATAAGGGTTTTCTTGGAGCATTTGGTTTTTCTTAAAGAAGACTAATTTGGAAGGAGTTCAAATTAGTATAATCCATTCGGCCCTCATTGTAAGTAGATCGGTTTTCTTCTTACTTTGCATTATAATGTTATGCATGCATAAGATCTAATTAGTTTTATGACGAAACTAAAATATAGAGTTTTTAGAAATGTCTAATAAGAGATATACGAATCCTACACTTCAAGGATCTAACTGTACTAGGTACGAGAATTGAAGATGACATCCGTAAAGGACTCTTGTCCAAAACGGTAAGTCGTGGATATCAAGGCTCAACAAGTCGTTCCTACGGCTCTACTAGCAAGACTGATGAGGTTAACCTTCACGAATCATCAAAGAAGAATAATCCACAAAGGAAGTTCACAAACATTGGCGATACATACTCCAATGCTTTGAAGAGGTTGATGAAACAGGGTAAGCTCCAACCCATAGGGCCTACACCTGATCCAGAAAAGAAGTCCAAGTTCTGGGACGAAAATTCATACTGTGAATATCATACAGGTAAGGGACACGATACGGAGAAATGTTACAAGCTAAAGCATGTCATTCAGGACATGATCAAAGACGGTCGCCTACCCATACCACCTGGTGGTAAGCCTAACAATACTCAGAATCCACTTGGAGTTCTCATGATTACAAATGAGGAGTCCACTTTGGATTGCTCACATCTTATTTCCCCAAGAGAGGAGGTAATCAATGGGATATGGACGGATAGTGAGGACGATGTCTACATCCAGGATCTTCCCTTAATCAAAAGAGCTGAAAGCATCATAGATGAGATCATTACCACGCTAGGCACCAAAACCAGTTCGAATCAGCAAAAAGGATGGAGAAAGTCGATCAAATGGACAAACAACCAAGGAAATCTCTTCAAGCTCACCACTGGAGAAGGAGAGATGTTCAAAGGAGAACCAGAAGACCACGAATTCGAGTCAGAGTCGGAGTCGGAGCCGGAATCAGAGTCGGAGTCTAGAGAAGTTCCTAGAGAGTCTCTTCCTGTCGTTATTCCCAATCCCTTTGTTTTTCCTAGCTTAGAAAATGTCCCCACAGCTGTCCCTTTACCGCCACTAACTACTCAACAGATGGCTTCTTTGTTTCAATTATTTTCAAAATTTAATATGAGTAAGTCAGATTCTGCTTACTCTTTGTGTTATTCTGAATGCAATTCTGTTTACGATGATAATGAGGATGACCCAGACCCAGACTCAATCGAACTACCTCCCTACATAGCCAAAGAAATATTACAAGAGGGGAAAGGGGCACCAGTTATAGAGAACACGGAACCCATCAACATAGGAACTGAACTAAAACCTCAAGAACTTAGGATAGGGACAACTTTGAGCCCAATCGAAAGGGCTAGTTTCATAGACCTCCTACACGAGTTCAAAGACGTTTTTGCTTGGTCCTACAAAGACATGCCAGGGATCGACAGGGATATTGCCAAACACAGAATTCTGATCAAACCAGGTTTCAAACCTATTAAATAGAAGCTTCATCGAATGAGGACAGAATGGGCTCTTAAGATCAAAGAAGAAGTCGATAAACAATTCAAACTCGGGTTCATCAAAGTTTCCGAGTACTCAGACTGGGTAGCCAACATTGTACCCGTACCCAAAAAGGATAGGAGAATCCGTGTTTGTGTTGATTTTAGAGACTTGAACAAAGCAAGTCCCAAGGACGACTTTCCTCTACCACATATCGACATATTGGTAGACAATACAGCAGATCACCGTTGTTATCCTTCATGGATGGGTACGCGGGATATAATCAGATCAAGATGGCCATAAAGGACATGCATAAGACTGCCTTTATTACTCAATGGGGTACCTATTGCTATACTGTTATGCCGTTCGGATTAATCAATGTTGGAGCTACATATCAACACACTGCAACCATGCTCCTACATGACATGATGCACAAAGAAGTCGAGGTTTATGTAGATGATATGATCGTCAAGTCCAAGGATAGAGAGGGGCACATTAATAACCTTCGAAAATTTTTCTTAAGACTACGAAAGTACAACATGAGGCTCAACCCTCAGAAATGTGCATTTGGGGTGACGTCAGGCAAGCTTATAGGATATGTCGTCAGTCAACGAGGAATAAAAAATTGACCCTTCCAAAATCAAAGCTCTAGTCGAAATGCCGCAATCTCAGACAGAGAAGGAGGTTAGGGGATTTTTAGGCAAGGTTTAATATATAAGTCGATTCATATCGAAACTTACCATGATCTGTGAACCCATTTTCAAAAAGCTAAAGAAAACAGATCACACCATATGGGATGACGACTGTCAAAAGGCGTTCGACAAAATCAAGGAGATACTAGCCAAACCACCAGTGCTCATGCCTCCTCAACGAGATCAACCTCTTGGTTTATATCTCACAGTGACCGAAATAGCCATGGGGCTATGCTAGCGCAAACCGTCGGAAAAGAAGAGAGAGCTATCTACTACCTTAGTAAGAAATTCTTGGAGTATGAATGCAAGTACACACCGCTTGAAAAGACATGCCTCGCTCTTGTGTGGGCAACAAAGAAGCTACGCCATTATATGCTTAGCTACTCTGTCAAAGTATACTCCAAATTGGATCCTGTCAAATACCTCTTCGAAAAACCCGTTCTCAATGGACGCTTGGCAAGATGGACCCTAATGCTTTCAGATTTTGATCTCAAATACGTACCTTTGAAGGTTATAAAAGGGCGCGCCGTCGCCGAGTTTTTCGCAGATAATCCCATCAACGACACCCAAGCAATAGACACATGGTCATTTCCGGATGAGAACATACTTCAAACCAATGTAGATTCTTGGGACCTTTATTTTGATGGAGCGTCGAACCTAAGAGGGTTTGGAATAGGGGTATTGCTCATTTCTCCTGAAGGCGAGCATACACCACTCTCTGTTAAACTCGACTTCGAGGTGACAAATAACGTAGCAGAATACGAAGCTTGCCTCATTGGACTACAAGCGGCAGTAGGCTTAGGCATCAAGAATCTTCGAGTTCACGGAGATTCATCCTTGATCATCAACGAAATTACGGGATCTTGGAAAATTCGAAGTGAAAGTCTAGCACCCTATCAGGCCAGGATAGACCAAGTTGCCCAATTCTTCGATCAAGTGACCTACCTACATCTACCTCGCGAAGAAAATCAGTTTGCAGACGCTCTTGCAAAACTTGCATTTCTGATTAACATGCCGGACGATATGGTAGAAATGCCTTTATACATCGAACGGCGGTCAGAACCAGCCTATGTGCACCAAATCACAGATGAAGAGGAAAACCCAGGGGAGCCTTGGTTTCAGGCCATTCTGAACTTCAAGCTCAATGGCACATATCCGCCGGATATGGATAAGAGAGGACAACATGCTATACGCTTACTCGCCTCTCAATACGTCCTTATGCAAGGAGAATTTTACAAAATAACACCTCTTGGTGTAGTTTTGCGTTGCCTTGATCATTCACAGGCACAGAAGGTGATAGAAGAGGTCCATGATTGAGAATGTGGCCCTCACATGAGTGGACCAATGATGGCAAATAAAATCACTTACCTGGGATATTACTAGACCATCATGGAATCCGATTGCATCAAATATGTCAGACATTGTCACAACTGCCAAATCTTCGGGAATGTTCAACACGTCCCTCCTTCACTACTCTACACTATGACATCTCCTTGGCCATTTTCTGCCTGGGGAATCGACATCATCGAGAAGATCACTCCAGCTGGAACAGGAGGTCACTGTTTCATTTTGGTGGTTATCGACTATTTCACCAAATGGGCAGAGGTAGTATCTTACACTAGTCTTACAGCCAAAAACGTGGCAAAGTTCAAACAAACCAATATCATCTGTCGATATGGTTGCCCACATGAGATCATCAGTGACAACGGATCACATTTTCAGACTGAGACTGAACAATTGCTAGCCAAGTACAAAATCATGCACCACCATTCCTCGCCATATAGACCACAAACTAATGGCGCAATGGAGGCAACCAATAAGAATGTTGTCACAATGCTCAAGAAAATGATCGATAATTATCGAGATTGGCCCAGCAAGATACCATTCGCCTTATGGGGATATCGCACATCCGTGAGAACGCCTACTGGGGCTACCTCTTTCTATTTGACTTACGGCATGGAAGTTGTACAACCAGTTGAACTAGAAATACCGTCCTTACGCATTCTACTCGAAAGTCAAATTCCAGAAACCGATTGGAAAAGAGATAGATATGAAGAACTCAACCTCTTACATGAACGAAGATTGCATGCGTTACATAATGTGCAAACATATCAGGCATGTATCAAACAAGCCTTCAACAAAAGGGTTAAGCCTAGAAACATCAAATAAGGGGACTTAGTTCTCAAATCAGTTAGAGCTCTTTTACCTGTCGATCCACGAGGAAAGTTCAAACCCAACTGGGCCGGACCATTCTTGGTCAAGTCCATACTCCCGGGGGGTGCGGTTAGAATCACAGACCTAGATGGGAATGAATTTGGTAACCCGACTAACCTCGACCAACTAAAGCGATATTATGCCTAGAATAGGACAAAATGCGCCTCGCGTAAAACCCGCGTGCCACTCATGCGACACGAAATAAAAACGGCCCCCGGCCCGCTGAAATAAAGCTCATGTCACCTTGCTCTTGCATTTTGACAATTCATCATCCTCATATCATCAAATAAATTGAATTGTGTCTTAGAAGTAAGTAAAGCTCATGCTCATTTTCTAGTTCGCTACAAGCTCTTGCTTAGAACAATTATTCTTTTACATTTACTCGAACTACGCGCAAGGGTTTGATTTCGTTTTTTAAATGAATACATAGGCAATCCTTCACAGGATACAACCCGTTATTTTAAATGTAAATAGAAGGACATTTGCATTGCATTTGAAATTCGACAAGAATAATAAAAGAAAAATCACAATAGTTTCATAACTAATTAATCTTTTATTCACTTTTCCATAAATAATAATAGTACGCCACATAATATAAATAATAAAAATAGCAAATAGGCTAGGATTCTAAAAACCCCACCACTTATTACAAATAATAATAATAATAAATAATACTACGACTTAGGCTACTCTTCCATCTTTCCCTTGCCTTTGTCATTTTTATCATACTTTTTATCTCGGCCACGAGTCGGGCGCTCCTGCGTTATCTCAGACCTAATCATCAAAGGTCTCTCTCGTGGTCTAGCCTTACCATTTCGATCAACCACCATCTCTACGGCAGGAGAAGCCTTCGGTTTCTTCGATGGATGAACAACTCGAAATCCGGCTTCTTCTTCTCCCTCAGTCAAATGCTTCTCGTTCTCCTTTGCCACCTCCCGAATCTTGTAGTCAACAGGCTCGCACTTCTTTAATTTCTCGCGGTCCTCGGTAGTAGTAGCCTTCCTCCATTGCAAATAGGAATCCGAAACCCACAGAGCACTAACGGAAGACTGTAGGAACCACATGTTTCTCTGAGCCCACCTGAGGGCTCATTCTCTACGACTCTCGGCAGTATGTGCCACTGCAGTCTATAGATACCTCATTTCTGCACCTCCCGTAAACCACCCGGTGATGATTGGGCCGCATGTTTGGTACGCGGAATGATTTGTGACAGTTCGTAAGTTTATCGTCAAGTGATCGCTCAAACATTTATGTCTACCTCTTAATTGCCATCTACGTGCCGATACGGTCGTTTTGGGAGTAATTAGAGTACATTTGGAGTCCGGGCCTAAAATCGTTTTCATTTTCTGATAACTGTTAAAATGCCGAGTCAGAATGTTATGGAATGTTCCGGATATTTCTATTCCATATTTTATAAATCTTTTAATCTTTGGCAAAAATTTCCCGTAATATTCACACAAAATATAAAGGAAAACAAAATTATTCCGTTATTCCATAAACTAAACACGAAATCTTTCTTCCGCGGGAGGAAACCACTTGGGAAAGAACGCAGCAGGTGCTGCGCCTCTTCCAAGAGACGCAGTGCCTGCTGCGCCTCTTCCCAAGTCCTTTTCTGCGTATTTTTCGTATCTTTTTCATATCTTTTCGAGATTCACTTCCAAAGTTTCTCCGAAAACCCTAATTTCGTGATTAGTATAAATAGAGACCTTCGGTTTCACATATTTCTCACGCGAGTGTCCGCCCTTCTCTTCTCCCTTTGCATTCTAGACCACGTTCTTACTTTTTGGCGTCTACGTGCTTGAACTTTCGACCACGTAAGCTCGGATCTTTCTGAGTACCAGCCTCGTTTTGCATGACCGACCAATTTGACCAACTCCACAATAATCAACATTAATTAATCTTGTTCGTTTTTCTCTTACGAGGGCACTTTCGTCTACATTCGAGTCGAGCATCACTAAACGTATACTTAGTTCATCTCGTTTCGTCAAACATGTAAGTCTGAGGGTGTAAATCCTTCTTTTATTATTGTTTTTTATTTTTTGTAATCATCTTGTAAGATTTATGTCGAAAATATGTATAAAACCGATTTGTAAAACCATGTCTTAAAACCCTTTTTACGGATTATCAGAAGACAACCGTCAAGAAAGGACGCAGCAACTGCTGCGCCTCTTCGAAGGGACGCAGCACCTGCTGCGCCTCTTCGTGAGGCTGCCACAGTTCTTGCTTCCTTTCTTCTTCCTTCGTCTTTTGTCAATTCGTTTCTTTTATTTTCTTTCGTTTGTTCATTGTTCATATGACGATTTAAGCATAATAATTCTGTAATATATTATTCATCATCATTAGTATTTAATTTATCATTAATTCCCGACTTAAATCCCTTATAATTCATATTTGCGGGTTATCGTCATTCAAGTCAATCCTGGTTTTAGAGATTCGAGTTACCCATATTGAGTCTCTGGAATTCGATCTTTGATATATTCCCATCTGTTATTCATCGTCACCATCATTAATTCATCATTAATAGCTTGTTTAACCTAATTAATTTGTTTAGTTTATTAATTTGTAATTAATTAACCCTTTTAATCTTGTAATTAATTCGTATCATTCGGTTTTATCCATGTTTATTGTTTTTATGACCCTCAATCACATGTAAATAATCTGTTAAGCACTTTCATCCGAGTCAAATAATATTAATCGATCATTAAAATCACCAATGAATATTAACAATTTGCAATTCCGGCTTCACAGCCAGAACTGAGCTCATGAACAGACGCAGCGTCTGTTGCGCCTCTTCCAAAGGATGCAGCTCTGCTGCACCTGTTCCTGGTTAAGCTCTGTCTCTGAACTCTCATTTCTGCTTTGACCTAGTTTATTAGTTTACGTATTTAATTTACTATTAATCGTATTATCACCTAATCTGTTTGTATATTTATTTATTCTTTCTTTTCTAAAATTATCCGTTTTAAAAGTATTTTCGACATAAATCATTAATCCGATGTAATTATTATAATTTTCCTTTATTGTATTTATTATTCTATTTCTTTCATTGTATTGCTTGTATGTTCACATGTAATTAATTTTAAATCTCTACTTCGACCCACTTGTATGATTAAATTACGTGTTCACCGACTTAGTCTAATTCTCACATGCTAGGATTAATCTAATGGATGTTGCATTGCATGCATATAACCTTCAATATATCGAGTATAGACAACTTCCCTAATCATTAGTAGAGGCCGCTATCGAGGCGGGCGGGATTAGTTATTCGATCAAAAGAGCTTCCTAATACGTACCCTCACCCCTTACTCCAGATCTCTGTGAACATCCGTGTTCATTGGCATCCACGAGAGTCATTCTAGACATAGAATGCTAAGGGTAACGAGTTCTTGGTGTTCATGTCACTACTTTGTGTCTTGACATGACACGAGGTATTCGAACGGTTTCCAATTTTCCACAATAAATTGGTGGCGACTCCACAAATGCAAACGCTTGTTCTCCCAAGCGCCCCCGTGGACCCGCGTCCATAGTTTGGCGACTCCGCTGGGGAATAATACACTTACGTGTAGCCAAAAGGGTGAAACTTGAACAAGGTTAGGGAATAGTTTGTACGAGACAATTGTCGGTTTTCATAACTCGGTCTTCCTAGATCGTTTTAATCGGCCTTCCTAGGCCTAACCCAACCCATTCGAGCAATCGTCCCGTCTAGACGGTTCTAATTCTTATTTGGGCCTAAGGATGGATAGCGATTGACATCATCCATACCATGGTACTTACTCTTGTTTGTATCAAGGACTTTCACTACTTGAGGAAATGGACTAGGAATCGGCCTTACTCTTGTTTGGTACGAGCCTCTCCACAGACCCCGGGTTTGATTGTTCGGTATGGCAACCCACCCTTTAAACCAAAACCCTTTTAAATGCACTCAGCATCCCGTTATAATGCATGTATATATGTTTGTATCATACGTGATCACCATTTTGTAAACAAAACCATGACGAATTTTGTAAAATAAAATTCTTTTCAAAATATAAACATTTTCAAAATAGCGCAAAATAAGCCGAAACTCTGTCCAAATGTCAAGTCAAACTTCGGGCCTCAAACCCATTTCAAAACCAAATACAAAACAACAACAAAAAACGAAAAAAAAAACGTAAAAAAAAAAAGCCAAAAAAAAGGTAAAAAGAAAGAACAACAAAAAAAACATAAAGAATGTTTTAATCAAAATATTTTCAAACCGTGTAAATGTAAGTATGTAAATTCAATTGGGCTAAGTTAGAGTCAAAATTCAAACCGACTATGTCCTAGTCGGAACTCGCTCGGGTCATAAACTCGTCTTCCTTTACATTTTGGGTCTTTTCAAAATTCAAGTCAAGTCCTAAGGCGTCACGCCGTCATTTTGGACCCCCTACCCCAGTTCAGTTAGGATCTAAACATTTCCACACCTCGACTCACACACTCGAGGCTAACACATCGAGTCATTCCAACATCCGTTTCTTGAATTATCCTAATGACACGTTCGGGACACACATACCCGAACCTCGAGTCAAGTCTGTCTTAAACACACGTCTTAGAATTAACACGTGTCATCAATCCCATCAATAAAGTCAACCACATAAATGTTACTCTGTCAAAGTCAACACTCGAGTCTAAAGGTCAAGGTCAAACACCGTGAATCCAAACACGAGAAGTCACTCACGACATTTCCTGGATTCACAAGTCAAGAGTCTAGTCATCTCGTCTCGTCATGTATCCTTTGTTTGCTGCCTTAGTATGCGTGATCCCATGTCAAATCAAGTTGTAATGCGCATCATTTTCTTCTCGATAGGGATTCTGCAATTTAATGAAAGTGTTCAAGAACATTTATCTGTCGAAGTCGAGGGACTAAGTGCTGCAGTCATTAAGCTTCAGGCCACCGTCGAAGACTTGAGAACTCGTGTCACCAATATGGAAGACAAGATAGACATGATGAAACCTTTACCATCTTCTCATACCCCAAGGCCAAGTTATAGCTTCAACACAACTCACCCATCTAAGAAGGCCAATGAAGACAAGGGAGTTAACCTCTTGCAAACTCCACCCAGAAGGCCGGGACGAGCTCATAGGGAATTCGTTGACCTCGGAACCACATATAAAGTAGCTCTACAAAGACTAGTTTCCCAAGGAAAACTTCATCCAATTGGCCCAACCCCAGATCCCGAAAAGATATTCCCTAGATGGAAGGGCAATTCGTATTGTCAGTACCATCGAGGTAGGGGACACGATACGGAGGAATGCTATAAGCTAAAGCATATTATTCAAGATATGATCGAGGATGGCAAGCTTTCAATGCCACCATTTATGGAGCAATTCGATGGGACCGAACCTCTTAGGTCTAACAGCACTAAATACGATGAAGGATCGTTCCTAGACTTTTCTCATCTTCTCGATCCTCGTGATGACAAAGAAATCAAAGCGCTGAAGGAGGACGATGTCCAAAGTGGAATGCTCCTGCTTTCCAAGATAGAGGGAGCCATTGATAATCTAAACTCTCGGCTTTCCAACATGGGGAATCAATTTGCTGAAATGGATAAGAAGCTAGAGACCCAATCTTTCAAGATGAAAAGTTCCAAGACAAACCCTCAACCTAATAGTCCTAAAGCAACGAGTGGGCAATCCATTCTTACTTCTTCTCGTACAAGAATCAAAATCAACAAAGGCAGCTTCATGGAGCCTTCGTCAAAGGAACCTAACAACTCTCCAAAGGCTTCCGAAAAGAAGGGCACACCTCCTAGGAAATTTACCAACATTGGTATTAGATATGCCGATGCCCTTCATAGACTCATGGAACAACGAATGTTGAAGCCCATAGGACCTACGCCTAACCCAGAGAAGAAATCCAAGTTCTGGGACGAGAATGCCTACTGCAAATACCATAGAGGCGAAGGGCATGATAAAGAGAAATGTTACAAATTAAAATATGTCATTCAGGATATGATCGAAGACGGAAAGTTGTCCCTCTCAAACTTTAGCCCACAAGGCAACTTAGGCAATCCTCATGGATATACCACTTATCAAGAATCTTTTCTTGACTATTACCCTTTCAGTGTTCCCAATGACGAAGATGAGGTGCTCAAATGGGTGAATGCTCAAAGTCAGATGCCAAAGCCAATTGCTGGAAGAGAAAATGCTGAAGCGTGGGCCGATGATTACGAGTCTAAATCTAAGATCACGTCAAAGTCCGAGTCCGAGTCCGAGTCTTACGCTTTCTATCTCATATTTGTTCTAGTATCTTTCTTCTTGTCCATTTCCATTCCTAGTGACAACCTGGGGGCTGTCCCATGAGTCACGTGTCTTCTCATATCTATGCTAAATACATTTATTATCCGTTTCAATAAAAATACAGTTCTCAATCCACATATTCTTCATATCTCTTCCTTTACCATTTTCTGTGACAACAAGAATTGGTTTGAGACATTTTAAAAACAAACAACAACAACACATGACAGTCGATGTGAGTACACTTAGATGATGTTCCCTTCCAAGTTGTAGAGGACCTAAGACTCCGTGTTCATTTTTCTTACATATTCCATGTCTGGCAATAGAAACCTTGTTATACCCTAGTTTAGGAGGAGCCTATCTCAAAAGATTCTAGGACAAATCCAGACTATCTCCCTTGTTAACGATCTGTGACAGAAGGCAAGCCCATTCCCCACAATAAACAACCCATGTTACTAAATACCAACCCGTTTCACCAAAAAGGTGCTAGTCTGACCCAAGTCCATCCAAGACGATACGAGCCATGATCAAAGACAAAAGGCTCAATCAAGAGAAACTGAGGTCAATATCCAAGGCCACAATTATGCCCATAATCCAACACAAAAGAATCAAAATAAGAATAAGGCTCAATCAAGCAAGCCAATGTCAATATCCAAAGTCAACGTTACCTTCAAAAACCTGAATCAAAAATCTGAGCAAAATCCGAGATATGTTCCAGACCATGAATCTGAGTCTGAATCAAATGCTAACCGGAATCCTGCTGAAGTCCATATAGAATCAAGACATCAATGAATATGGTCAGCTAGCACCCCCACTTAGCCTTTCACACATCACACACCCTAAGTCCTTCTCGAGACCGTTACCAGGGAAATAGTTAGGAATTTTGAGAATCCTCTCAAGCTTGTCAAATATACCCATCCTTTAGGGCCAAGACATGGAAACTTGATCCCACGTCATTTTAACCTACCTTTATGTGCTCAGGCTACATCAAGCCAAGAGACTCCATTTCCAAGCCATATTACAAGCCATAATCCCATAAAGCCTTAACTCCACAAAATCAAGCTCCAGAGATTTGTTCATCAAAGCCTCTTATTACCGAGCTCCACATTCCAAATATCCAATCCAGTTTCACCTTGACCCAAACACGGAATCTTCAAATACTTTGCTACCCAAAACGGGACATACCCAATTCATCCTTAGGGTCCATCTTTTAGGTGTGCTCACACGACAAGGAAATTTTTACAAACTTAACTATACCTCTTTGGTCGATGATCAGAGGGAGTTATCTCAAATCAGTTCTTCGAGTCACCAAAGGAATATACTCTCCTGACCCATGCACTTTAAGGTCCTAACAACATAGCTTAGGCACACACTTGAACTACGAGCATGGTTTGATTTCACCTCTTCAGGTGAATACGTAGGCAGTCCTTTCTTACACAAGAAGGATACAACCACAACACCCAAGCAAAATTAACCAAACCTCAGAACTACGATCTGGTTTGATTTCACTTCACGTGAATATGTAGGCAGTCCTCAAGGACACAACCATCCCATCAACCATCTCAACCATCACAATTTTCAACCTTCCAACCTCAATTAACATCCCTTCCACAACCAACACCTCTATACTGGGGCTCCTTACTGTCGCCCAGACTTCTTTTCTCCAGAGTCATCTTCTCATCCTGGGGGCTTCTCTTCCAAGATGCCACCCTTCCTTTATTCCTCTAAGTCTAGCTAGTACTCGGTCCGTATAATGACAAAGATCTTTGATCAATTCTCCAAGTCATCGTGCCTCAAGAGGGGTCTCTTTTATAACAAAACGGCAGTAAATGAAGTCCAAGCAGACAGCTGGTCCATGGCTCATGCCTTGCCTTTATATGCCTTCATCATTCTTGCAATTCTTATACCTTTGGAACTGATACGCATTGTCACCCACACTTGGCTAGGGGTTGCGCATACTTAAACAAAGTCTGTCAGAGTCATCCCCGTGTCGCGTCAGTCCAAGCTAAGTCTATATTTTTGCGTCCGCATAAGGTCTACGTCGCGTCAGTCACGTGTCTAAAGCCCATTGAATATGCATAACGTATTACAAACGACAAAATTCTTTGAACAAGTTTTAAACAACTTTTATAAAGAAACAACTTTTGCAAAACCTATGTGTTTCCTCATTCGAGGTCCATGTGATAATTGCTTACGTGCATATATTAGATTGCATTCTTGTGTGGCTACTAACCATGCAGGTAAGTATCAGAAGCAGTACTTTACCAAGACCTTGCTTGTCACAACGAGCGAGTATGCTCTGACAGGTGTTTCGACACACCTTTATTACGTTCCCCCCAGTGAGAGTACACGGACAGACAATCCCTCTCGAGACATGAAGATAAGTTCCCCAAGCGAGAGTACATGGACAGACAATCCCTCTCGAGACATGGAGACAAGTTCCCAATTATGTTCCCCCAGCGAGAGTACACGGACAGACAATCCCTCTTGAGACATGGAGATAAGTTCCCGATTATGTTCCCCTAGCGAGAGTACACGGATAGACAATCCCTCTCGAGACATGGAGATAAGTTCCGATTATGTTCCCCCAGCGAGAGTACACGGACAGACAATCCCTCTCGAGACATGGAGACAAGTTCCCGATTATGTTCCCCCAGCGAGAGTACACGGACAGATAATCCCTCTCGAGACATGGAGACAAGTTCCCGATTATGTTCCCCCAGCGCGGGTTCACGACAGACATTCGTTCCCTCTCGAGACATGGAGATCAACATCAACCCCAAACTCTTCCGAAGTTTGTTAGAAGACGACCCAAGCAGATTTCCCCCGGCAGTTCCCGACTACGTCCTGCTACCCTTGACATTTTTGTTTCTTCACGGAGTTCGGTAAAGGTGTCATTCTCCAGAAGTTCCCAAACTCCCTAGAGTTCACATACCTTTACCCTTTAGGATCATATTCCTTTAGGATCACCTTTTCCTTTTAGGATCATATTCCTTTAGGATTACCTTTTCTCTTTAGAACCACCTTTTTCTTAGAGTTCCTACACTCAAAGCTTTGTTACCCCATTAGGTTGAAATTATATTTGACTTCCTTCCCGTCGATGCTTTCCTTTAGGGTCCCACGCCCTAGCACAACCCTTACATATCTTTTAGGTCTTACCCTTAGCTCCTATGCACCTCCGGAAACATCTCGAGAAAGAAGTCTCAGGTATGGTCTCTTCTTATGGCTGGCGAGCCTCCTCACGTAGTATAATGGACTTTAAACGACCCTCCCCGATAGTCGACAGACTCTAAAATATTCCCGACGATAGGTCCTTGGCTCAAACCCCTTGACCCGCCTCGCGTCGCCATAGTCGTCAGGTTGTAATCTTCGATTGACCTGATGGCTATACTTTGACTTTCGCCTTGTCCAAGCCTCAGTCAAAGTGGGGGCTCTGTAGATACCTCATTTCTGCACCTCCCGGAAACCATCCGGTGATGATTGGGCCGCATGTTTGGTACGCGGAACGATTTTTGACAGTTTGTAAGTTTATCGTCAAGTGATCGCTCAAACATTTATGTCTACCTCTTAATTGTCATCTACGTGCCGATACGGTCGTTATGGCAGTAATTAGAGTACATTTGGAGTCCGGGCCTAAAACCGTCTTCATTTTCTGATAACCGTTAAAATGCCGAGTCAGAATGTTCTGGAATGTTCCGGATATTTCTATTACATATTTCCATATTTTAATCTTTTGGCAAAATATATCCCGAAATCATATTTTAAACAATAAGGAAGTTGAGATCTACCGCAATTCCATAACAGAAACGCGGAAAATCTTTCTTCCGCAGGAGGAAACTCCTGGGGAAAGGACGCAGCACCTGCTGCGCCTCTTCCAAGAGCCGTTGTGGTTGTTGCACCTCTTCCCCAGCTCCTTTCTGCGTATTTTAAGATCTTTTCGAGATTTATTTCCAAAGTTTTACCGAAACCCTAATTCCTCCGTGTGATTAGTATAAATAGGGACCTTCGTTCCTCATATTTCTCACGCGATTGTCCGCCCTTCTCTTCTCCCTTTGAATTCTAAGACCGTGCCCTTGCTTATTGGCGTCTACGTGCTTGAACTTTCGACAACGTAAGCTCGGATCCTTCTAAGTACCAGCCTCGTTTTGCATGACCGACCAATTTGACCAACTCCACTCAATCAACTTAATCAATTTAGCTTAATTCCTCTTAAGAGGGCACTTTCGTCGTACATTCGAGTCGAGCAATCACTAATCGTTAACTTAGTCAATCTCGTTTCGTCAAACATGTAAGTCTGAGGGTGTAAATCCCATGTTTTATTATTGTACCCTTTTTATTGTATAAATTATTATAAGATTTACGTCGAAAACATATTTAAAACCGATTTATAAAACTTTTTATTAAACCCTTTCTTTCGGATTAATAGAGGGCAGACGTCGAGAAGATACGCAGCAACTGTTGCGCCTCTTCGAAGAGTCGCAGCATATGCTGCGCCTCTTCCTGAGGTTGCCGTTGTTTCTGCTTTTCTTCTTCTTCCTTTGTTCTTCGTTGATTCGTCTTTTTTATTCCGTTTTCTTTATTTTTCTTCATTATTCATTCGTATAATAATTTTTAACATATAACTAGTAATTTATCACTTTTAATTTCCGACTTAAATCCCAAATAACCAATATTTGCGGGTTTTCGTCATTAAAATCAAATCCGGGTTTTAGAGATTCGATTCATTCATATCAAGGCTCTGAAATTCATCTTTTGTATATTTTCGTCTGTTATCACCTAATCTAATTTAGCTTGTGTAAATAAACCTAATTATATTGCATTAGCAAACCTAATTAATTTATGTTGGCCAAAGTTTGTAATTAGTAATTAATTCGTTCTAATTAATTTGAGTCCATTCTTTATCGTTTTTATGACCAATTTGCATGTAATTAATCTGATAAATCACTTCTACTTGAGTCAAATATCATTACTCGGTCATTAAATTACCAATGAATATTAACGATATGCAGTTCCGGCTTCACAGCCAGAACTCACCTCAGGAACAGACGCAGTGACCACTGCGCCTCTTCCAAGGGACGCAGCTCTCCTGCGCCTGTTCCGGGTTGAGTTCTGCCTCTGAACTTCCGTTTCTGCTTTGACCTAGTTCATTAGCTTACGTATTAATCGGCTATTAACCGTATTATCATTACTAATCTGTTCGTTTTCTACCCTTTAATTTATTTTCCCTTTTTTTCTCAAATTATCCGTTTTAAGTGTATTTTCGACATAAATCATTGAACCATTGTAATTTATTATAATTTTAATTATTGTATTTTATTGTATCTTTATTATTGTTTATTTGCTTCCATATGTAATCAACCTTAAATCACTAATTCAACATAATGAGTGTTTAATTACGTGTTCACCGACTTAGTTAACCTTCACATGTTAGGATTAATTTATTGGATGTTGCATTGGATGCATATAATCGACAACATATCAAGTATAGACGATTTCCCCTAATCATTAGTAGAGGCCGCTATCGAGGCGGGCGGGATTAGGTGTAATACTCCGTATTTATAAGTCTTGGGGTACTCTATCGAGTAGGCCTTACTCTGTCGAGTAAGGGTATGTTGAGTTTTAGAAAAGTTTCTGACTTGTTGGGTACTCGATCGAGTAGCTGGGGTACTCGATCGAGTAGGGGGGGTACTCGATCGAGTACCTTGGGTACTCGATCGAGTAGCCGTTTTACGGGGAGTTTTCTCGGGTTTTGTTAATTATGCGATTAAGGTATATAAGCTTTGTCGTCATTATTCTAAATCACTTTTGCAAAACCTAAATTACTGTTTAAGAGAGAAAGCAAGCAAGTCCTTCATCCTAATCGCATTATTAGCAATACCCGGAGTTTGGAAGGTCAGTTCTCGTCGTTGGTTATACCGTTGAGTTCCTTGCGTCGAGGGTAAGATCTATGTAACCTTTTTATTGTCTTTCCTTTGATTTGGTTAAACCCTAATATAGGGATTTGGGGGTTTTTGAGTAGTATGTAATTGGGTAGCATTTATATGTTGTATGATAGGAGGAGGTTTCATAGAGGAAGCTTTTTGACACAGCAGTTGAGACCGTCTGACAGTGTGCTTTCCAGGTAGGATTTCCTACTCAATATTAGTCCCATAATGGGATATTGGTTGATGTGTTGAGATTAATTGTTGATGTTGTAATTGTATTGTGACGGTTGTGATTGCGATTGTGTTTGTGATTGTTGTCTGTGGTTCTTGAGGCGTGTCCTCGGCTGAGTGGGGTCACTTGCGGGAGTGGCTTCACGCCCTAGTTTCGCCTTCTGGAACCCGCCACGAAGGGATGTGCACATTAATGGACAGGGTTATCGCTCACTATGTGGAGCGGGGATTTGGTGGGTACGGCTGCGGTCCCCCACTGGCAGGGCTGGTCCAGTGGACAGTCAGTGATTGAGATGATTGGAATTGGTTGTGTGTGTGACAGTTAAGCTGTCTGTTTATCTTATTGTTGATATATATATATTGAATTGTGTGTTTAGTACTGACCCCGGTTGTTGTTTTGTAAACCTGCGGTGATCCATTCGGGGATGGTGAGCAGATATTGAGGAGGTATGAGATGAGTGCTTTGGGATTCTTTGGGATTGCCACGACATGATGATAGGAGTCTTCCTTTGTAGCTTATTAGTTTATTTACATTTCGATTAGAACAGTCAGTTTGAGAACATGTATTACACTTTTGGTTTGGTTTTGAGAATTGTAACTCTTCACTAAGTATTTATATTTAAATGTTGTTTCTTCATTGTTTATTTGATTATCATACCTCGGGCAACCGAGATGGTAATGTCTTCATACCTGAGTGGTCCTGGTAAGGCACTTGGAGTATGGGGGTGTTACATTAGGTGTTCAATCAAAATACGTACCCTCACCCCTTACTCCAGATCTCTGTGAACATCCGTGTTCATTGGCATCCACGAGAGTCATTCTAGACATAGAATGCTAAGGGTAACGAGTTCTTAGTGTTCATGTCATTAGTTTGTGTCTTAACATGACGCGAAGTATTCGAACGGTTTCCAATTTTCCACAATAAATTGGTGGCGACTCCATAAATGCAAACGCTTGTTTTCCCAAGTGACCCCGTGGGCCCCCCGTGTCCACAAATGTTTACTTCCTTCTCCTCATCATCGCTAATCTCTATCACTTCACAGGTTTCACTCTTCCCCTCTCCAAGGAAAATACACGACTCTACCTCCCCATCACCACTCCCCGTGGTATGAATAACTTGTTCAGGTTCAAGATTGGTGCTATGGTGATCCGCCCAACATACATACACTAAGTATTTCAATCTTTCTGAAACGGCTTCATATGTGAGATGTGGAGGATAGATAGATCCATAATAATAACTAAAGTTCTCATCCATTTTGTAGTTATCGTACTCAGTCATGTAATTTGATCTTACTTCACCTAAAGATCCAGAGAAAGGTAGAGTGGTAACCAAAGTGTAGGCTCTAAGATGGGTGTCAGTTATGTACTTCGGATTCCATAGAGCTCCATAAACATCCATGTGGGATTCCAAGGCTTTGCAATGCTCGTGCAAATCTGAATCTGGGAACATGAATAGGTCTTCTGGGCGAGTAGTATGGTAAGGATACATAATAAGGAATATAAGGGAACAAGTTAGGTTACGGAATTCATATACTAATGTTGTGCTATATGGGTATGCATATGGTTACTAGATGTATTCTTAGCATGCATGGAAGTGTTATAAGTATGCCAGCTATTGGTTTAATATAACAGTCACTTAAGCCAGTGAGGTACTATTCACCCTTCCTTTATAATTGATTTAGATTTATTATTCAATCATTTAACTCTTACCAACGACATCTAACTTAAACATGGATGCAATTATTGTGAAAATATATATAGGCTTAGGGCAACACATTACGCATATCACTAGACATGTCATCCTACTTCACATAATTTACAACATCAAAATACCAGAGCGACGATCCTGAAACCTGTAACCAATGAACCCAATGAATATAGGGAGTCAATTAAAATGAACCCCGGGTAAAGGTTGTAGGAGCTAATGCAAAGGCTTGGGAGACGTCCTAAAGTCGCGAAGTCGCCCTACAATTTTGAACCGGTCACATGGGGGGAGTGTTTGTCGAGTCGTATGTGTTATTTGATTAACTTGTGTGTGAATGTGATGAAGTGTGTAATTGTTGGATGTTTGAAGTAGAAAATTTGAAAATGTGAAAGAAAGGTTGGTGATATATGGAAGTTTGTAGTTGGAATGATAACATGATGGATGTTTACAAGGTGGCGTTTAATAACATGATATAATGATCTCGTAGATCGTGTGAAAAGATGCGTAGCATTATATGCTTAGTATGATATAATATGTGGTTTTATGAAGTTCTTAGCATGTTAGTATATGACATAGCATGCGGGTAGCGTTTCTGAGTTAGCATGACTCGATCGAGTGGGACTGACTTGATCGGGTGGGTTTTTGATGATTTTGAGTCCAGAATCGAGTTTTGGGGTACTCGATCGAGTAACTAGGGGTACTCGATTGAGTAGGGGGTCTCGGTCGAGTATGTTAGAGATCAGAAGGTCTGTTTGGGATCTGATGTTGGGGCACTCGATCGAGTATGGAAGGCACTCGATCGAGTAGCCCGTTACTCGATCGAGTATGTTTGGGCACTCGATCGAGTAGGTTCTGGGCAGCGTGTTTTCATGTTTTGAGGTTTAGTACGTGTGTTTATGTCTACCCTTTCTTATATATAGTTTCAAGATGCCGCCCAAGAAGACTGCTTTGTATGCGAGAGCTGAGCTTATGAACATAGATGACATCGTTAAGATGTTGGAGCATCAGGATGCTCTCACTGAGGCTTTAAAGACTATGGGGAAAGATAAGGATAAGGATAAGGAGAAGGAGGTTGATCATTCTAAGATCAGCCTCTATATCGCGAGGTTCAACCCGAAAGAGTACAAGGGAGTTGGGGAGCCTAACCTTCTTTATAGTTGGCTGAGAGAGATGGAGAACATATTAGATTTGGTTCACTGTCCTGATGAGATGAGAGTGGAACAAGCTGCGTTCTATCCGGGAGGCGGTGGCAAGTGGTGGGATACAGTGAAGGTGAGTGCTAAGGAGATATATACAAACCAAGGTTTACCCGCTATACCTTGGGAGGAGTTTCGTAGGGGCTTTTGTGAGAAAGGAGTTTGTGCCGGAGCATGTGAGGAGTAAGTTGAGGGAAGATTTGACGATTTTAAGATGATCGGCGAGAGATGTCGTGGCCGAGTACTACGGGCGGTTCAATGAGAAGTCTAGGTATCTTTGAGGATATGGGTTTGAGTGAGGAGAATCTGGCGTTGAGGTTTGAGAGGGGGTTGACCACTAAGATTATGGATAAGTTACCCGTGGGAATCCTTGCGATGTTAAGGAAGCTTATGAGAGGGGTGGGAGAGCCGAGAGGTTGGTGGAGATGGCTCAGGAGAGGTCAGGGGGTGAGAAGAGAAAGTCTGAGAGCGAGGGTGGTGGCCAATCTAACCACAAGAAAGGCAACCATAATCAGTCTAAGGGGTTTTCTTCTGGGTCGGGGTTCGATCTTTGGGGCTTCCTTTGGGCGCGGCCGTGGAAGTGTTAGTGGTAGTTGGGGAGTGACCTGCTATAGCCGTGGTGGTGTAGGCCACAAGAGACATGAGTGCACAAGTGCACCGGGATCTTTCCGGAGACTGCGCGCAGCTTCGCGAGCAACAAATGCCGGCCTGGATCATGGCCAAACCGGGAAGTCGAGTTACCATAGTGGAGGCAACCGCACGGCGGTAATTCTTATCAGAAACCACCAACGAACAACAACAACAATCAAGGGTCGGGTGCTAAGCCGACCACTTCAGCTAGTACTGTCCAGGGAGGTGGACAGAAGACCAGTGGAAAGTTATTCATGATGGAGAAGAAAGCAGCTGGGGAAGATGCGCACGTTATCACCGGTACTTTCCTTGTTAATGGTATTCCTACCTTTGTTTTGTTTGATTCGAGGGCTTCTCAGTCGTTTGTATCTTCAAGTCATGTTAAACGGTTGGGTTTGAGGGTATATGAGTCTGTTAGTGAGCAAGTTTTTATACCTTCGGGTGAGTCTGTATCATGTGGGAGGTTGTTTAGAGATGTACCTATGATAGTTGGGCAAGTTGATCTACCTGTAGACTTGCTAGAGTTTCCTTTTGACGGTTTTGAGATGATAGTCGGGATGGATTGGTTAGGAAAGTATAAAGCTAAGATAGACTGTCATCAAAAGAAAGTGTCTTTAAGAGGTCCTAAGGGTGTTAGTGTGTCTTATCGTGGGTTTTTAGTCAAACCCAAAGTTAAGTTGATTGCAGCTGTCACGTTGAAATCTTATCTGAGGAAGGGATGTCCTTTGATCTTGTGCCATGTGAGAGATGACCGGATAGAGAGTCCGACAGTTGATGAGATACCAGTGGTGGGAGATTTTGCCGATGTTTTTCCTGACGAGATTCCGGGGTTGCCACCAAAGAGGGAGATAGATTACACCGTTGAGTTGAAACCAGGGACGGGGCCAATCTCTAAGGCACCGTATCGTATGGGTCCTAAGGAGATGGAGGAGCTTAGGAAGCAGTTGGATGATTTGATAGAGAAGGGATACATTAGACCAAGTGTATCACCGTGGGGTGCACCAGTTCTTTTCGTGAAGAAGAAAGATGGGAGTTTGAGGTTGTGCATAGATTACAGGGAGCTGAACCGAGTGACGATAAAGAACAAGTATCCTTTGCCAAGGATAGATGACCTGTTTGATCAGTTGAGTGGTGCATCAGTCTTTTCTAAGATTGATTTGAGGTCGGGGTACCATCAGGTGAAAATTAGAGAGGTGGACATACCAAAGACAGCTTTCACGTCGAGGTATGGCCATTATGAGTATGTGGTGATGCTGTTTGGGTTGTCTAATGCACCGGCAGTGTTTATGGATTTGATGAATAGAATCTTCAGACAGTTCTTGGACCAGTTTGTAGTGGTATTTATCGATGACATCTTAGTCTACTCTAAGACTAAGGAGGAGCATGAGGAGCATCTGAGGATCGTGTTGCAAACTTTGAGGGATCATGAGTTGTATGCTAAGTTTGTCCAAGTGTGAGTTCGGTTAGAGAAAGTTGCTTTTAAGGACATGTGATCTCTAAGGAGGGAGTAGCTGTGGATCCGGCGAAGATTGAGGCAATGACGAAGTGGGAAGCACCTAAGAATGTTGCTGAGGTTAGGAGTTTCTTGGGTTTAGCTGGATATTACAGACGGTTCATGAAAGATTTCTCCAAGATAGCTAGACCTATGACAGCGTTGATGAGAAAAGAGAACAGGTTTCGTTGGGATGAGAGTTTTGAGACGGCGTTCCAAACATTAAAGGAGCGTTTGACCACAGCTCCTGTCTTAGCATTGCCTGAAGGGAGCGAGAACTTTGAGGTTTATACAGATGCCTCAAAGAATGGGTTGGGATGTGTGTTGATGCAGAATGGTAGAGTGATTGCCTATGCTTCTAGGCAATTAAAGCCTTATGAGGAGAACTACCCTACTCATGATCTGGAGTTGGGTGCGGTGGTGTTTGCTCTCAAGATTTGGAGACATTACCTTTATGGGGCGACCTTTAAGGTATTTTTCGATCACAAGAGTCTCAAGTACATCTTCACTCAAAAGGAGTTGAACATGAGACAGAGGAGGTGGATGGAGCTGATTGGCGATTATGACATGGAAATCATCTACCATGAAGGGAAGGCCAATGTTGTTGCTGATGCTTTGAGTAGGAAGAGTGTACATTCTCTGTGCACAGCTCTATCTTTGATGAGGCTGAGAGATGAGGTAGCACGGTTTGGGATACATATGATGCAAAAAGGTGATGCCATGGGTGATATGACAATACAGCTTGAGTTTTATGATGACATTCGAGGTAAGCAAGCTTTGGATCCTAAGATAGTTGAGTGGAGAGCTGGAGTAGAGAAAGGGACAGTGTCCCGATTTTCTATTCATACAGATGGTAGCTTGAGGTTTGATGGTAGGTGGTGTGTTCCTAATGATGAGGAGTTGAAAAAAGACAATCATGACAGAGGCGCATTGTACACCATACTCAGTACATCCGGGTGGTGACAAGCTATACAAGGATTTGAAGAAAACGTTTTGGTGGCCTGGGATGAAGAAAGAGACAGCTGAGTTTGTGTCCCGTTGTTTGACATGCCAAAGAGTTAAAGGGGAACAGCGACGACCACAAGGTAAGATTCAGTCTTTAGAGGTACCTGAGTGGAAGTGGGAATCCATTTCCATGGATTTCATTGTGGGTTTGCCAAAGAATCAACAAGGTAATAACATGATTTGGGTAATAGTGGATCGACTGACCAAGTCAGCTCACTTTGTTCCAACGAAAGATATATGGACTAAGGCACAATTGGCTATGGCCTATCGAAAGAACGTGCTTAAGTTACATGGAGTCCCTAAGGACATAGTGTCTGACAGAGATGCGAGATTTATATCGAGGTTTTGGAAAGAGTTGCAGGAATCGTTGGGAACAACTTTGAAGATGAGTACAACATTTCATCCTGCGACAGACGGGCAGACTGAGAGAACAATCAAGACTCTTGAGGATATGTTGCGAGCTTGTGTGATGGATTTTGGTGGTAGCTGGGAATAGAGGTTGGACTTGATAGAATTTTCTCACAATAACAGCTATCACACTAGTATTTGTATGGCACCGTTTGAGGCTTTGTATGGGAGGAGATGTAGGAGTCCAATCTGTTGGGACGATAGTCTTTGAGGCAAAGTGGTTTTAGGACCAGAGATGGTGCACGAGATGGTGGAACAGATTAAGATGATCAAGGAAACGGATGAGAGCAAAATTCGGGATAGACAAAAGAGTTATGCAGATCTACATCGCCGAGACATAGAGTTTCAAGTTGGGGACAAGGTTCTTTTGAAAGTGTCTCCTATGCGTGGGGTTATGAGATTTGGGAAGAAGGGCAAGCTAAGTCAGAAGTTTATAGGGCCTTATGAGATCTTAGAGCGAGTTGGGAAGTTGCATATCGTCGGCTTTACCAAATGCATTAGAGAGAGTGTATAATGTGTTTCATGTATCGCAGCTGCGGAAGTATGTGAGTGACCCGTCACATGTGTTAGAGGCAGAGAGCTTAGAGATAGATGAGTCCTTATCATATCTTGAGGTGCCGAAGCAGATTCTTGACCGAAAGGTTAGAAAGACTAGGAGTGGTGAGACAGTTCTGCTCAAGATCCTTTGGTCTAACCACGAGACCGAGGAAGCTACATGGGAACCAGAGGAAGCTATGAAAGAGCGTTACCCTTTTCTTTTTGATCAGGTATGTATGGTTACGGGGACGTAACCTTGTTTCTTTTAGGGGGGTAGGAGATGATCGCGAACAGTTTTTAAGAGTTTTATACCCCTTTTATATGTTGTGTCGGTATGTTTGTCGGGATGAGTTGGGTTAGTAACATGTTTTATGTTGTATTTTGTTTGGTTGTTGAGTCGGGAATGTTGTGGGAGTACCTTTGTTTAGTAGTGGTTTGAACTTCGGGGACGAAGTTCCTTTTAAGGAGGGAAGACTGTAATACTCCGTATTTATAAGTCTTTGGGTACTCTATCGAGTAGGCCTTACTCTGTCGAGTAAGGGTATGTTGCGTTTAGAAAAGTTTCGACTGTTGGGTACTCGATCGAGTAGCAGGGGTACTCGATCGAGTAGGGGGGTACTCGATCGAGTACCTTGGGTACTCGATCGAATAGCCGGTTTTACGGGGAGTTTTCTCGGGTTTTGTTAATTATGTGATTAAGGTATATAAGCTTTGTCGTCATTATTCTAAATCACTTTTGCAAAACCTAAATTACTGTTTAAGAGAGAAAGCAAGCAAGTCCTTCATCCTAATCGCATTATTAGCAATACCCGGAGTTTGGAAGGTCAGTTCTCGTCGTTGGTTATACCGTTGAGTTCCTTGCGTCGAGGGTAAGATCTATGTACCCTTTTTATTGTCTTTCCTTTGATTTGGTTAAACCCTAATATAGGGATTTGGGGGTTTTTGAGTAGTATGTAATTGGGTAGCATTTATATGTTGTATGATAGGAGGAGGTTTCATAGAGGAAGCTTTTTGACACAGCAGTTGAGACCGTCTGACAGTGTGCTTTCCAGGTAGGATTTCCTACTCAGTATTAGTCCCATAATAGGATATTAGTTGATGTGTTGAGATTAATTGTTGATGTAGTAATTGTATTGTGACGGTTGTGATTGCGATTGTGTTTGTGATTGTTGTCTGTGGTTCTCGAGGCGTGTCCTCGGCTGAGTGGGGTCACTTGCGGGAGTGGCTTCACGCCCTAGTTTCGCCTTCTGTGGAACCCGCCACAGAAGGGATGTGCACATTAATGGACAGGGTTATCGCTCACTATGTGGAGCGGGGATTTGGTGGGTACGGCTGCGGTCCCCACTGGCGGGGCTGGTCCAAAGGACGGTCGATTGAGATGATTGGAATTGGTTGTGTGTGTGACAGTTAAGTCATCTTTTATTTTATTGTTGATATATATATATTGAATTGTGTGATTAGTAATCGACCCGGTTGTTGTTTTGTAAACTTGCGGTGATCCATTCGGGGATGGTGAGCAGATATTGAGCAGGTATGAGATGAGTACTGGGATAGCTGGGATTGCCACGACATGATGATAGGAGTCTTCCGCTGTAGCTTATTAGTTTATTTACATTTCAGTTAGAACAGTCAGTTTGAGAACATGTATTACACTTTTGGTTTGGTTTTGAGAATTGTAACTCTTCACTAAGTATTTATATTTAAATGTTGTTTCTTCATTGTTTATTTGATTATCATACCTCGGGCAACCGAGATGGTAATGTCTTCATACCTGAGTGGTCCTGGTAAGGCACTTGGAGTATGGGGGTGTTACATTAGGTGTTCAATCAAAATACGTACCCTCACCCCTTACTCCAGATCTCTGTGAACATCCGTGTTCATTGGCATCCACGAGAGTCATTCTAGACATAGAATGCTAAGGGTAACGAGTTCTTAGTGTTCATGTCATTAGTTTGTGTCTTAACATGACGCGAAGTATTCGAACGGTTTCCAATTTTCCACAATAAATTGGTGGCGACTCCATAAATGCAAACGCTTGTTTTCCCAAGCGACCCCGTGGGCCCCCCGTGTCCACAAATGTTTACTTCCTTCTCCTCATCATCGCTAATCTCTATCACTTCACAGGTTTCACTCTTCCCCTCTCCAAGGAAAATACACGACTCTACCTCCCCATCACCACTCCCAGTGGTATGAATAACTTGTTCAGGTTCAAGATTGGTGCTATGGTGATCCGCCCAACATACATACACTAAGTATTTCAATCTTTCTGAAACGGCTTTATATGTGAGATGTGGAGGATAGATAGATCCATAATAATAACTAAAGTTCTCATCCATTTTGTAGTTATCGTACTCAGTCATGTAATTTGATCTTACTTCACCTAAAGATCCAGAGAAAGGTAGAGTGGTAACCAAAGTGTAGGCTCTAAGATGGGTGTCAGTTATGTACTTCGGATTCCATAGAGCTCCATAAACATCCATGTGGGATTCCAAGGCTTTGCAATGCTCGTGCAAATCTGAATCTGGGAACATGAATAGGTCTTCTGGGCGAGTAGTATGGTAAGGATACATAATAAGGAATATAAGGGAACAAGTTAGGTTACGGAATTCATATACTAATGTTGTGCTATATGGGTATGCATATGGTTACTAGATGTATTCTTAGCATGCATGGAAGTGTTATAAGTATGCCAACTATTGGTTTAGTATAACTGTCACTTAAGCCAGTGAGGTACTATTCACCCTTCCTTTATAATTGATTTAGATTTATTATTCAATCATTTAACTCTTACCAACGACATCTAACTTAAACATGGATGCAATTATTGTGAAAATATATATAGGCTTAGGGCAACACATTACGCATATCACTAGACATGTCATCCTACTTCACATAATTTTCAACATCAAAATATCAATGTGCAAAAGATAAGAAACAAAACTTATATTTTTGAAGGCTAAGAAAACATGTTACACCTTCCAAAAATCATTAATAATTAATAACATAATTACTTCTTGATCACTTATACTTTTTAGAAAATAAAGAGAATTAAAAATTCATGAGAGAAAGAATCAAGTCAAAAACTCCTAAGGTCAATTTATAATACATTTTACAAATTATTTGGTCAAAACAGAAATTTTACAGCAACTTGTCAGAAGCCGAGGTCAACTTGTAAAAATCACTATAAAATGTCAAAATATTTTCTTACAACATGGCTTATCAATTTAGAAACATATACGAATGTTTTAAACAGTGGAGTTGGAATCATACCTAATCAATAAGTAGTTTTTAAATGGCATTTTTTACAAAAACATGGGACGAAAACGTCATTGTACAGGAATATTCTGACCACTGTCCACTAAAATATTTATTTCTCCTAAACCGTATAATATTTAGGCATGAGACCAGTGGCATATGAAAGCTAACTCACAAGGATATCACACATAAAAATTCCGTACAAGAATATTAAACAGGCAGTAAATCACAGCCAAAACAATCAAGGATAAAATTTCGAGAAATCAACCAAATCACATTCTTCACAGTTCCACGCAATTTCCATAACGTCATTGCTCTTTCATGGACAAGTTTTACTTTTTCATGAACTTTTTGTCATAAAATATCCAAATACTACCATTTTCCATAACAAAGCTATCTAATTTTCTCTCTTCTTTTTCCCCTAAAATCTAATCAAATTACTCCCAAATAAATCAATTTTGGATATTAATTTCACATTAAACAATTAATTATTTTGTTTTATCAACAAATTAAATAGTTTGTGGTAGATTAAGGCGATATAATTTTTTTTTTGGTTTTTAATTAGGAGTTAAAATTTTCAATTAGGGTTTTCAATTTGAATGTGGTGCTGGTGGTGAGGAGGGAGGCGTTTGGTGGCAGGGATGGGGGAAGAAGGTGGTTTTCGCGCTGCATCCTTATCATCTAATGAGCGTATCACATTATAGTCTGCAAAGGATCAAACTTTAATCATAACATAATGATGCACTGGAACAAATTTTAATCATCACATTATGGATGCTTCCAAAATTATCAATAGTCAATGCAAATTTTCATAGAATTTGTGTTATTATTATCATGTGTCTTGTAATTATTCTAAGCATGTATACAGTATACACATCTTCTTCTGTGAAGCAAGAATGACACACTGGACAATTTTGCTATGTTAAACGGCGTGTTCGTTATACCTTTCGTTCGTTCACGCATCGATATCTACAATGCTTGACTTTGAAACTCTAATTAGAAGGAGCAGAGAGTGGAATTTGTTGGTGACGAAAGAAGCGGCTGATCGATGTGGGTTCCGGTGGGAGAGGTGAAAGTTGAAAAGGAAAGAAGAGAAAAACATATACATGGATGAAAAAAATAAGAGGGTAAAAGTGTCAAACATATATGTGATTAAGTAAAACATGTACATGAAAGAGCACCACCCTTTCCGTAATACTTCACATGTTAATCATAATTACACCTCCCATATACATGCCCACATACTTTTCTCATATCCACATGTTATAACAATGCTTAAAAATCATATCACATCCCTTCTCCGTGAAAGCAAGGTTACGTCCCCGTAACCGCAATCATCAATGAAAACAATATTCAAACAAGGCAACAAAATTTCCAAGACAAAATAAACAATATTCATTTTAAATTACCCCACACTATAATATCTCTCAAGGTAACCGGTTCAAAACTGGAAGGGCCAAGGTACGAATTAGGCGCGCTTTCCTAACGGTACTAAGAGGGGCTCCTAATAGTTTCTACGCGGGGTTCATTTTATTAAACACATCCTAAGTTCATTATTATTCATTGGTTAGGCCTGAGGATCGTTTTGCTCTGATACCACTTTGTAACACCCCCATTTATTCAGGAGTCTTTAACTAGACATCCCAAGTAAATAAGAGCGTTACCATCTCGGTTTTCCGAGGTAGTGAACAACAAAGTCCAACTCACCAAAGTACTTTAAATTTAAACTTAGCGATTACATTTTTATTACAACTTAACCAGCTAAAACTTAATATAAAATAATTACAACTCACAGCGGAAGTAAATAAAGTGTTTAAATATTCTATGTGGTCTAGACTTCTAGGTAGACTGGCCAAGTCCTCACGCATTCCCATAGCTCCCAACTCAGCTAATTTTTAGTACCTGTCAAATCTGCTCCCCATTGTGGTTCATCACAGGTGTTCACGAATACACTGTCAACCACGAGGTTGAGTATGATAAAATACATTAAAACAACCAATCTATAATAATCTCACGACTGACAACATGCCAAATTCCAATCTCAACTGTTCACATGTCATAACTCGACATCAACTGTCCACGTTATCCACCAGAGACTAAGCCTGGGGCCTTCCAATCACCACTCACATTATCCACCAAAGACTATGCTTGGGGCCGTCCAATTCTCATAAACCATTCCACAATATAATCGTATAAAATATGCACAACTCCAACAACTAACAATGTTAATCACTCAATTAACTTAATTAAATAAGCAGTCATAAACCAATCATCCTTCCAATAACATTCATGTATTAAACACGGAAATAGATATAGTTGAGTAGATAATCCTACTTGGCAAGCAAATCCAAAGCAAGCAGCTTAAAGCGATCCAGACAAATAAAGCAACCGAACCCGGTTATAATTTCTTCACAAATCGTCACCTAACATGAATATTATAATTTCCCATCAATTATTAATTATTACTCTCCATTATTATATGTAATTTATATTTATTATTTAAATTAATCATTTATTATAATTATTAAAGGTTTACGATACTTAAAAACCCGACTCAAAAACAAACCCGAGTCATCCAAACTTAACCAATTAAAACCCGTCAAATACCAAATAAATAAATCCTGTCTTAAATCAACACACAAGCCAATCCCACAACCCATGGTTAACCCGTGTCAATCACAGCCCCAAAACACCCATGAAACCCGCCCACAACAGTCACCATACACCCTGCCACCAGCACCTCCGACGGCCACCACTTCCAACTACCCAGCCATGCTCCAAACACCTTCAACACCACCTCACACGACTGCAACCCCCACGCCCAAATCAATAAGACACCAACAACAACAGCAATAACCCTTCCAACACCGTGTATTAAACCCACGACCACGGCCACTACAACAACTCTCACACCCAACGGCCACCACCATTGAAACCCCTGGTCCATGGCGGTTCTAACAGTACCCTTCAACCTCATTAACGGTCATAAACGCGACTACGGTTCTCATCTTAAGACGGTCACGCACGACCCTACCACTACCCTATTTCGCCCCTGTTTACAGCCACCACCGTCACCAACCACCACCTGCCACCACTCCGACACCTCCCTCAAGGTCGACTCGACCACCCCAACACAACCCCACCATTCCCCGGTCAAGACTCGTCCAATTGGTGGGTCAATTTAGAGTTCGAGTCAATTGCTTCAAACCGACATAGCCCTCACCTGCCACCTTTAACCGCCCCAAAAACCACCCCAGAACGGTCTATGGTGGTCAATAAAAGGTCAGGTCAGACTCACGGGGTCTAGGGTTGCTCTAGGTCAAATTCACGAGTCCTATGGTTGTTGTTAGGGTGATGAACGGTGGTTGTGAAAGTAACGGTCACAAGCTATAAAAATTAATTAAGTTTTTAGACGGTTTTACCTTTTATCGTTTAATTGCCTCTTCCGTCTCCAAAATCTCCTTCTTCTATTTTATGAATTACTTTTCAGAATTATCATGGTATTTATAGTCTAAGATTAGAGAGTATGTGAGGCCAATTAGGAAACTATTACAATTACCTTATTCTAATTATTATAGGAATTACCTATTATTATTATTATTACCATTACAAATTATATTATTATTATTACATATTTTATTAGTCTTACCATAAATAGGATTTCCACATATTATCTTTACTAATTTTATTATTACTATAACACTATTATTATTAAGCTTATTATCGATATAATTATTAGTACCTTTAATTATTATTATTTCCATATTATTATTAAATCCCGATACAAATCCCGATCACTTATGTATTAGGCCAATAAAACCGGTCCTCCAATTCGTGTCACACGGCCCAATGACTATTCCCGACTCGCTTACTTTATTATTAAATTAACGTCTTACTTGTAATTATTATTACAAATGCCATTAATTAACTATTTAAATTACATAAATTATTCTCATAAATTATTATCAAAATACGGGGTATTACACATCGTCTTTCAAAGTTAATATATTTCAAATGGGCTATTAGGGCAATTTTAAGGTGTTGACTCTTGACTTTTCTATCCCCTCCATGTTGTTTGATTTGCTTGCTACCTTTCCATATCCGTTCTGGCTTATTTTAATTCCCATCATCCTTATCAGTTGAGTTAACCCGGGATATCCGGGCATAGAGTTGTGTGAGCCCAAAAGAGTGTCTTCTCACCTTAGGCGTATGTTTCCGACAATATGAGTGAATTTGGACATAGTCATAAGTTTGATAATTTGGGGACACTAGGACGGTAGTTAGCCCATGTGATGCTTTGAGTATGGTGAATTGATCATGAGAGACAACTTACAAATGATGAGTGGAATACAATCAGAATTTGGATTTTTAGAGGTGGCGCGGACTCATAGATAGTGAAGGCAATTCGAGGACATGAGAGGATGACCTTTTTAGCACTACCCATATGTTTTGGTTAGCGTATGGTTGAGTTAGAACTTGTGAAATGATGAAGAAATAGTTGAAGTACTCAGAGAGTTGAAAGAGGAGTGATAGTATGAATGATAAAAGTAGTTGGAGGGTGTAAAATTTGGTTTAGGGAATGGTGTGAGTTGAATAAATAGTGATAAGATTTAGGAATCGGGAATACGAGAGAGAGAGAGAGAGAGAGAGAGAGAGAGAGAGAGAGAGAGAGAGAGAGAGAGAGGAGAGAGAGAGAGAGAGAGAGAGAGAGAGAGAGAGAGAGAGAGAGAGAGAGAGAGAGAGAGAGAGAGAGAGAGAGAGAGAGAGAGGGAGAGAGGGAGGGGAGAGTACTAGAACGAGAGATGAGTTGGGGATTTGCAAATGGTAGCCGTCATTCAGTGAGGAAATAGTTTTAAGTTTCAAGTGAACAATGTGGATGAGTTTGATCATTGGGGATACATAAGGTAACCATTAACCTAAGTACTTGGGCATGATATGTGAGAGTGGTTGTGTTAGATTCCAACCCTGTGAGCGGTGGTATAGATTTTGTTTGTAAAATTGTGTAATACTACGGTTTTCTAAATGGGTTACTCGGCTGAATATGGCTTACTCAGCCGAGTAAGTGTGTCGTGTGCCTCTGGACAGTTTACTGCCCAGGAATACTCGGGCGAGTATGGGAATACTCGACCCAGTAGAGGATACTCGGCCGAGTATACTCTATACTCGACCGAGTATCCGGTCTGATGGGTGTTATTTTTCGCGGTTTGATTTAGAAAGGATTAGAGTTATATTAAGACGCGTTTTATAGTTTCTAGTCATTTTACAAAACCTAAACTACAGAACGTAACTCTAATCCTCTCCAAATCGCTCTCTCAACTGCGTGTATCGTTCGTGAGTCTAGTTCATCTTTCCTTGCGTCGATTGTGTCGGTAAGCCTCTGATTTCATAAGTTTCATTAATTTGTCTTTTAGGGTTTTGCCCAAATTTTTGATTTAGGGGAAAAGGGTTTTGTCATGTGGTAATTGGAATTATGTGATTATTGTGTGTAGGTGACGATGTCATGAGGAATTGCTATTGATTGCTTGTGTATGCTTGAATTGCGAAAAGGTAGGGTTTCCCTACTCAGTTCCTGTTTAATTGATTTGAGATTATGTTGTTTTGCGTACGATTGTTTATCTGCTGATCATCGTTGGAGTGTTGGTGCGGTGTTGGTGTGGTGATAGTGTTGGTGTTGTGATGATTATGGTGGAGTCACTTGTGGGAGTGGCTTCACACCCTAGTTCGCCCTCCGTGGAACCCGCCACGGGAGGGGATGTGCACATTAAGGGACAGGGATATCGCTCGTTGATGAGCGGGACTTAGGTGGGGATTGGCTGAGGTCCCCCACTGGCGGCAAGGATTACCTGTTGCGATGGGTAATCTGGCAGGGCTACACACTTCGGTGTGTAGTCGGTTACTGTGTGAGATCGGGAGACCGGAGGAGGAGAATGATCAGCTGGCTGCTTATTGTATCTGTCTTACTTTAATTATTCAGTAACTGACCCCGTTGTTGTTTTGTAAAATCTATGGTGATCCATTCGGGGATGGTGAGCAGATTGTGATAAGTGATGCAGTCATTTAGCTTTGGGGTAGTCATGGGGAGTCACCACGCAAGCTTAGCTTCCACTGTCAAGAGTTCTAGTTGTCATTTTGTAGTTGTTGGTTTTTGGATAGTTCTTTAATGTCGGATTTTGAGACTATGTAAACATTAAATCTTTCATACCTTAATGAATGTGTTTTGAGTTGTTGATTTTGATATACTAACCTCGGGCAACCAAGATGGTAACAGCCTTTCATGCTAGGGTAGTCCTTGGTAAGGTACCTTGGTATGAGGGGGTGTTACAAAGTGGTATCAGAGCCGACGATTCGGCACCTAAAACTAATGAACCCAATGAACTTAGGGAGTCTAAATAAAATGAACCCGGGGAGAGTTGTTTGGAGCTACCGCAAAGACTTGGGAGACGTCCCGAAGTCGCACTAAGGCCCTTACGATCTCTAACCGGACACATGGGGGAGTCTTGGAAAATGTTGTATGTCGAGTCATGTATGTGTAGTACTTGTAACTTGAATTTTGTGAAATGGTTGGATGAAATGATTGGATGAAATGTGAAAGTGATCTGATGGAACATGGTAGTATATGAGAGGTGGATTGTGAATTCGTATCTGATAAATCTTGAGCATGAAGAATGTGATCATGTTACCTGTTTAATACGATCTTAAGCATGAAGTATGGTAGTGGTACATGTGCATAGGAACATGATGATGTTAATGCTTGGTTGTTGGTAGTAGCATATGGTTACGGTCATGCGTCTATGTACATGAATGTCGTGTTTAATTTTCATGTGGGTATGATAAAAGTTCAGCTATGTACTGGTTTTTAGAAGTGTTGGGTTGTTATTGTTGCCTTATGCATGTTTAAGTTGTTTTGTTAAGAAAAAATTGATTTCTATAAATACCGATTATGGAAGGGTTGTCTTAAAACTGACATAAGTCGAGTTCTAGAAATGATATTGATGTGATTCCAATTGGAGGTGATAGCTTGTCCTCTTACGATTCTAACGATAGGTCACACGCCCAAAATGACCAAGTAACAAGTGAGATATGACTGTTTTACGAAAACTGGACGTTGCTGAGAACTATGTTGGTACTCGGCCGAGTAAGGTAATACTCGACCGAGTAAGGGCTACTCGGCCGAGTATTCCCAATACTCGACCGAGTAATCCTATGTGACAATTGCGTTCACTTCTGGAGTCGAAAACGCGGCCGAGTAATATAGTTACTCGATCGAGTATCCTGTACTCGACCTAGTATGCCATGTACTCGACTGAGTACTTCTTTAGGCGGTCATTTTGAGTCGGTGGTTATATTCTTACATTTGTTTTGAGTCGTAGGGTATGTACACATGTATGTTTTGGGTCTTAAAGCGTTCTTTTATATATGTGACGGTCTTGATACGTAAGTTACCAAATGCTATGATAGGGAGAATGCCGGCTTATGAGGGGTAGGTGTTGGATAAGAAGGACATGAGTTATATGTGGTTGTGAGGGATAGTGGAAAAAGAAAAGGGTAGATTGATGAGCTAATCGAGATAAGGAGCATGTTTTGTGAGATATGATGAGTGAAATACTCGTGTGTTGGGTAATATAAAAGCAAGTGTATATGGGCAAGGGTGATGTAAGTGTACAGAAACGTGAGAATGAAAGATTGAGATGAGGGATACGAATAGTGACATATTGGGATGTGTAAGGATTTATGGAGGGAGACGGTTAGGGTTGAGTTGCTTAAGGATATATGTAATGAAAGGTTGTTGTAGAGGGATAGAGAAGAGGGGTATGTAGTGAACTTAGATGGAGTTATGTCGCGACGTTGATTGGTAGATAGTGACTGAGTTGGTAGTTTGGATTATCAGGAGGTGAGCCTAGTGTATGATTCTTTGGACAATTAACGGTTTGGGTGAATGGTTGGTTTTCTAGGGATACGAAAGGGAAATACAACTAATTAAAGGGTAACTGTTAGTTGTGGGGTCTTGATGGTGACAAGTGTGAGTGAGTAGTATGATGAGAGGGGATCAGTGATAAAGAATAATAGGAAGATATTGATATGAATTAATGGAATTTGAGTCGTGGAGCAACAAGAAGGTAATCGTATTACTAAAGAGTTAGGTAGGAGAAGGAAGGAGATGAATTATTAATCGGTATTATTGGAGGGAAGTATGTTGGGAGAACGTTGACCAAAGTTATGGGACATGAGAATAAGGAATCGTGGGAAGGCACGATAGCATCATGAGAGGCTGTGAGTTAATAGGTATATAGGAGTTCCGGAAGACATGTTAGCCGTGAGTTTCGAGGTATTAAGGGAGTAAGAAGCTGGCAGAGTGTTTGCACGATATGAGCTGTTGGTGGAGAGTTAGGTGACGATACAATAAAGGATAGAATTGGAAATAATGAGGAGGTAAATTTTGTTGATGAATCTGATGTTCGTTATATGGGATGACAACCAAAAGAGGAAATGAACTGCTATATAAAGAAGTGATAGTGAGAGAGCGGTCACATGAAGGATGGTGGTGTCGTATTGTTGTCACTAGTGGTTGACGATGATGTTGCATTAAAGAAGCTAGTTGTTTTAATGGGGTTGATTTTGTGGAGACTGATTGGTATGTATGGGTGTGAGGGAGTATAAGATATGGATATATGAGGTGTTCGCTCGTTGTTGGGTACTGATGACATGTTACGTTCGCCGGGTGGTGATAATTGTGTGTATGAAAGGATATGTTATGAAGAGCACCTGAGTTAAGTCCGAATGAGAGATATTCATTATCAAGTGGTAACTTACGTAATCAGGATTGGCTAGTTACATTCGATTATGGGTCCATGATATGTGTAAATGTTTGTGTGAAGTTCTGACCACATGAGTCATGGTCTGGATAATATTCAGAAGGTTGGTATCTGTGATTCCGTTTTTTTTTGTTGCGTCGTGATCTAGGAGAGCGGTTTTAAGAAAGTCTTCTGGTCAAGGAAGTTGTACTCAGTCAGTGTTATGAGATTGTAAAAGTTGTGATGGCTATCGATATGGTTGTTGTGCCTCGAGTGGCGATCTGGGCACGGTAATTCGTGTTGTGATACGAATAATTTTTGTGTTGTCATAGATTGTTGTTTGTTTACTGCTATTTCCTGTCAGTGTTGGTCGGGGCATATAGACCTTGTTTTGTTCCCGATGTTTCTTACCAGTGTCGGTATGGGTATGGTTCTGTTAGTTTTTATAGAGTATGATATGAAAGAGAGTTGGGTATGGTGCTGTTGTTGTCATGGTATAGTAATAATCTGTTAATGGGACACAGTTGTGAGAGGTTGTTGGAGTACTTTTGATCTTGTTTTAGATGAGGCATTGGAGGACATAGTTGTGGCAAGAGAATTGTGGAACATGTGTGGTATTGAACTGGAAACTACAGGTGATTTAGCACATTTTCTTGGGACAGTGAGTACGGAGTTTTGGGACTTAGTATCATGTCAAGTTAAGGGTGAGTTTGGTGGTAATAAAAGAGATGAACTTGAGAAGCTAATGTGAGTATGTGTAACAATTGTGGATTGTGAGCTAAGATCGTGGAGATGAGTGTATATATATATATATAGAAGTGTGTCGCTTTGCGGTAATGTGGAAGAGATGGAATAGTGGTTATACTGAGGATTTTATGATATATGTTATGTGAGTACAGAATAATTGGAGGCACGAGAACTGTTAGAGAAAGAGAGCCCTGGATATTGGAATGGTTGTAGATGTTGAGGTTATAGTGGGTTATCGTTGACATGCGGTGGTAATGAGGTTTATGGGAGGTATAGCAAAGGACCTAGTATTAGTGAGTTACGAGGACGTAACATTTATCTTAAGAGGAGTAGGAGGGGAAAAGAGAGTTGATGGTCATACGGTTGCAATTGGAAGTTTGAGTGTTGGTGTAGAATAAGGATGGATTGTGTGATGGTCGATTTTATTACAGGTAATGACAGTGCTTGTAGTAGTATGGTGTTTAGGAGTGTGGGTAAACTTCGATAGTGTTAACGGATTGGGGTGATGATGGTTATGTGTATGAGTAAACTTCGAGGACGAAGTTCGTTTTAAGAGTGGTAGAATGTAACATTCCGTTTTGATGGTTGATCTTGGCTGGTGGATTGTCTTGGTATTGAGTTTGCTTGTGAGCGTTATGGAAGTAAGACAGAGTTGGCAACACTTATGTTGTGGGTATCGGATAGTATTATGGAGTTAGTATTGGGAGACTATGCTGTAGTTGAGACGATATCGTGACCCATGTTGTGGAAGGGAGTGTGGTTGGTGGAGTTAGTGTTAGGTGTCAGGTGTCATGTTTTATAGGTTGGGTTGGAACTTCGGGGACGAAGTTCTTTTTAAGGGGGGAAGACTGTAATACTACGGTTTTCTAAGTGGGTTACTCGGCCGAATATGGCTTACTCGGCCGAGTAAGTGTGTCGTGTGTTTCGGACGGTTTATCGCCAGAATACTCGCCCGAGTATGGGAATACTCGACCGAGTAGAGGATACTCGGCCGAGTATACTCTATACTCGACCGAGTATCCGGTCTGACGGGTGTTATTTTTCGCGGTTTGATTTAGAAAGGATTAGAGTTATATTAAGACGCGTTTTACAGTTTCTAGTCATTTTACAAAACCTAAACTACAGAACGTAAATCTAATCCTCTCCAAATCGCTCTCTCAACTGCGTGGATCTTTCGTGAGTCTAGTTCATCTTTCCTTGCGTCGATTGTGTCGGTAAGCCTCTGATTTCATAAGTTTCATTAATTTGTCTTTTAGGGTTTTGCCCTAATTTGTGATTAGGGGGAAAAGGGTTTTGACATGTGATAATTGGAATTATGTGATTATTGTGTGTAGGTGACGATGTCATGGGGAATTGCTATTGATTGCTTGTGTATGCTTGGATTGCGAAAAGTTAGGGTTTCCCTACTTAGTTTCTGTTTAATTAATTTGAGATTATGTTATTTTGCGTGCGATTGTTTGTCTGCTGATCATCGTTGGAGTGTTGGTGCAGTGTTGGTGTGGTGATAGTGTTGGTGTTGTGATGATTGTGGTGGAGTCACTTGCGCGAGTGGTTTCACACCCTAGTTCGCCCTCCGTGGAACCCGCCACGGGAGGGGATGTGCACATTAAGGGACAGCGATATCGCTCGTTGATGAGCGGGACTTAGGTGGGGATTGGCTGCGGTCCCCCACTAGCGACGAGGATTACCTGTTGCGATGGGTAATCTGGCAAGGCTACACACTTCGGTGTGTAGTCGGTTACTGTGTGAGATCGAGAGACCGGAGGAGGAGGAGGATCAGCTGGCTGCTTATTGTACCTGTCTTACTTTAATTATTCAGTAACTGACCCCGTTGTTGTTTTGTAAAATCTGTGGTGATCCATTCGGGGATGGTGAGCAGATTGTGACAGGTGATGCAGTCGTTTGGCTTTGGGGCAGTCATGGGGAGTCACCACGCAAGCTTAGCTTCCACTGTCAAGAGTTCTAGTTGTCATTTTGTAGTTGTTGGTTTTTGGATAGTTCTTTAATGTCGGATTTTGAGACTATGTAAACTTTAAATCTTTCGTACTTTAATGAATGTGTTTCGAGTTATTGCTTTTGATATACTAACCTCGGGCAACCGAGATGGTAACAGCCTTTCATGTTAGGGTAGTCCTTGGTAAGGTACCTTGGTACAAGGGGGTGTTACAAATTGCCTCTCAAGCGTTATTGTGAAAATACCCACAGTTTGCATCGTGATTTTTTTGTAGTGCTTGAGTAAGTGATAACTGATTAGGCCGTGTCCACGAGATAGCGTAATGCGTTGTGTTTACCGTTGTGACTAGAGTATCGCACTACGGTGCAACTGTTGATGATGAAATAGTATGTTTGTGTTGGGAGTATGTGTAGATACCCAGTATCTGCTGAGACTCCAACAAACACCCGATGATTATCGGACTATAACATGTTTTGGAATCGCGGCGTTTGATCGACAGTTTGTATACCACTTTACGTTGGAAAACTTAAAACGATTTCGAAAATAAAACATTTCAAAACATTTCAAAAATACCTGGAGTGTTTAATGCACGACGACCGGGTCGCAATGACACTAACTAGAGTCAACACCGACACCGGACCAAAAACCGACTCAAGAATTCAAATCCCGACTCCAACAACGAGTCAAACCGAGTCAACCACCAAAAACAAAACATTTCAAACTTTCTACCTTAAGTTTTCCCGGATTCATGAATGGTCAAGTACCAAACATGTGACTACAAAACCTAGGATAGAACAAATCATGATTGCGTTTGTTGTGAAAGCGACAACTCACCTCGAAGAACCGCGACGTGGCTCGCGCCTCTTTGAGCAGCCCAGGTGGCCACGTCGCTCAAAACTCACACAACTACTCATTCTCCTATAAATACCCCTAAAATGCCACCCATTTGAGAGTTACGCGAGTGTCCGCCCCCTCTTTTCTCCCTTAAAATTCTCGACTCGACTTCTTAAGTCACAATCCGACGCGTGTTTACGACCTACCGATCGTAAATACAAGCCTTACACATTGTTTGGTACCGTCATCGTGCATTAAATCACTTGACCGACCACTTCGACCACTACGCCGTCACTAAACTTAAAACACTCTTTTTACTTACCAAAACGGTTTTAAACCGAGTTTTTTCCGATCAAACGAGTTGTTACACTTACGTCGGTCACTTGCCATAACCAAACATGTAAGTATGAGGGTGTAAAAATCCTCTTTTGTTATGTTTTCATTTGTTTCATGACTATAACATGCTAAAACGTGCATAACATGAACCAAAACATGGAATAAACGAGCCAAAACTGATTTTTAGTCTGAGGCAGAAGCCCCCTTGGTTCGCCGGCTTTCCCGCGCCTAAATGGGGTGCCCAGGTCAGAGATCAACCGTGTTTGTTCTCGTCATTTCCCTTTAATTCATTTTCATATTTGTAATCGGTTTTCACCATTTCAAATATTTTCAAACCCTTTTTATTTCATCTTATTTGTTTTAACCATAAAGCATTTTTCACCCTTGGTTCCATGTACCATGACGGTTAAATCCGTGTTTCGGTGATAATATTTGGTTAATAACATTTAAAAGGTATTTTAAAACCTTTTATTTCATTTCTTTGCATTTTCAAAATAAACATATTAGTCACCAACACAAAGTCATCCTTGGTTCTACATACCATGCCGGATTTTAACCCGGGTACGATAATGAGTATCGACTAATTACATCCAAATGAACTTAAAACAATTAGTTCGTAATTACTTGCAAAACTATTCATGTCAAGTTTGTCAAATCGAACCCGACACCGAATATTATCAAAACAATGATGATTATTCGAGTCTAGTTCTTCAAATCAACAAATGCGGTCTAAACGACCCTTTCAAATCAAACCGGGTTCAAATACCCATTTTTCTACACGTTTTATAACGTTTTTCGAATAGTCAGAACACGGCATACAACCGTTGGTTGACTCGCGCCTCAAGCAGGCCTTTTCTTTCTCATTTTCAGAACCAGGTGGAGGCCCCTTATACCGCCGGCTGGCTCGCCCCACATGTAGCCTTCTGGTATGGGGCCTGTTCCCTTCCAGCATTAGTCTAGGACGATCCCGACTCCGGTAAGCCCGGATATAAGACGGATCAGATGACTATTTGTTCATTCAAAATCATATTTGCAAAATGCCTTACAAAGACAAATGGATCACGTTATGCACCCTAAACCTAATATGGTAAATGGATGTTTAATTTCCGTCTTGCATGCAAATCAATCATTAATCCAACCCGACATCTTGTACTTGATACTTGGATTAAATCAACCTACTTAGAAAGCTCTCACATGTTAGGTTTAAATTATTGGATGCGCATTCATGCATTTAAACCGTTTTATCAACTTTTGCATTCAACCAACCAAGATCGATCAGTAGAGGCCGCTAACGCGGGCGGGATTGGGTATCTGATTAAAGGGCTTCCCAATACGTACCTTCACCTCTTACTCAGAAACTTTGGATAGTGGACGACCTTATCCAGGGCGTACGAGAGTCATTCTAGAGATAGGATGCTAAAGAGGGACGATTTCCTTATCTTTAGTACCTATGTCAAACGCTGCTTTGTGCTTCAATTTGGCCGAGGTATAAAGTGGAATTCGAACGGGTTCCAGGCATCCCACAAATGCTTGGTGGCGACTCCGAACATCTCTAATCGTTTCGAGACCCTTACCGAGACGAAACCGATCGATCTAAAACGATCCCATCAAAAGCATTTTTACGCCGCCGAGTGTGGCTTTCAAAAGACCGATGCACGTCCACAAGTTGGCCTGGCGTGCAGGTGGCCCGCGACTACGGACCGGTAGGTGGCCCAAGTCCACAGACCGAGATGTGGCCCATGCCCACAGATTGGCGACTCCGCTGGGGAAAACTAGGACACTTACGTCTTTGTGATCCCTAGATGGTGAGACTCGAACGAGGTCTTGGTTGGAATGCATTAATTGATATTACGGTCACGATCGGGTTCCTTGTCCGGGCCCACAACCTAACCCTTTTCGACCAATTGGCTCGTCTCGTCGGCGTGAGTTTTCTCATCCCCGCGTTTTGAATCCCGATTGAGTCAAGCATACCATTGACGTTACACATTTCTGTTTCGTCAAAGAGCTTTCATCACTTTCAAGCACGAGGCTAGGTCACCCTCCTTACACATTTTGTTTGGATTGGTATCCCTCTCGCAAATCGGGGTTTGATTGCTTGGTGTGTAACCCACCCTTTTAAGCCAAAACCCGTGTCAGCATAATGCATAATATAATGAACTGTGAGTGCTTATGTGCTACTTGATCATAAGTCCTTCCGTGTCATTTTCAAACTTTCAAAATCACCCTTTTGCGCCGTTATAATGGCCGTTTCAAACCTCGTTCTTTCGCCGACCGTTGCATTTCAACACGCCTTTCTAGGCCGTCGTAATGACGATTTTCAAACCCGGTTTTATTAACCATTTCAACACGCCTTTCTAGGCCATCGTAATGACGATTTTCAAACCCGATTTTCATAACCATTTCAACACGCCTTTCTAGGCCGTCTTAATGACGATTTTCAAACCCGGTTTTCATAACCATTTCAACACGCCTTTCTAGGCCGTCGTAATGACGATTTTCAAACTCGGTTTTTTTATAACCATTTCAAGTCACATTTTTACGCCGTTATAATCGTCACGTCTAAACACGGATTTTAACCCGTTTCGCCCCGACAATGGCTCTTTCAAAACCCGAGAAAAGCACACACTCTTTTCTCGAGACACTTTCGAGATCCCGAGGACCATACACCGTCCCCGAGACCTCTTCAAACATTTCAAACCCGATTTTCAAAACATGCAATTTTGAATTTCAAAAACCGTCTTGGGAAACAATACACTGTTTTCCGAGCCGACTCAAACTCAAACTGTCTTTTGCAAATAAACTTAAGACAACCCTTTCAACTGATCGACTTGCGGAGATCTCTATCTTCGGAAGCCGTCCATAAAGCGACGAATGAATCTTTTTGAAAATTTCTATTTTCGAAAACTTCAGTCCACCATTCCAATTCCGCCTCGTGTCTATCGAGTCGAAGCAAACGTACTTATGGGTCTTTACTTATGAGTCATCTCACCACGAGACCCGTCCAATGGCGTTGCGCCGTCATGTTGGACTCGTGTCAAAGGTTCGGTCAACACCGTCACGTCATAAATCGAGTCAGCACCGAGGAACCACACACGGTCACCCTCGTCTTGTTGAGTCTGATCTTTGTCATGTCCTTTGCATTGTCTGCATTCAGTCTTTGAACCATGTCGGATTGAGTTGTAATGTGAGCCGTTTTTCTGCCTCAGAGCCATGGCCCCGTCTTCAGCTTCGTCCAAACACAACAATGATAACAACAGAGATGTCACGACTGATCAGCTAGCCAGCCTGCTCACCGCTCTTAAGGTCGCCCTGGATCGCGTCGAGACCCGTATCGATGCCCTGGAAAACAAAGAAACTGGAGAACATAATACTCCACCTCTGACTGAAACTGAGAAGAGGCTAAAGCTCTTGGAAGAACAGCTCCTAGCCCTGGGAAACAATATCCATCTTGAGAACAACCGAAGGTTCGAACCTGTTGGGGACCAATTACCCGACAACTTTACCCTGACGGATGTACCTAAGTTCAAAGGAGTGGAGGACCCGCTCAATCATATCCGTGCTTTCAAAGACTACATGGCCATTAAAGGGGTCAAACAGGAGCTTTTTACCCGGATCTTTCCCTCTTCCTTGGAACCGATCCCTCGACAATGGTACTACTCCCTTGATTCGAAAAACCTTACTACTTGGGATGAGGTCGCAGTTGAGTTTGCCAAACAATATGCCGACAATGTCGAAATCCAAGCCAATACCCATACTCTTGAGGTTCTAACCCAGAACGATAAGGAAGGATTCACCGAGTTCTTAACCCGTTGGAGGAGGGTGAGCACTCAATTGGTCAGTAAACCGAGTGAATCAACTTTGGTGGAAAAATTCGTCAACAATATCCGCCCAGTGTATGCCAATTTGCTAAGGTACCAAAATATCAAGACCTTCCAGGATCTGCAAATTCTGGGGACACGCATTGAAGATGACCTCCGGAAGGGTGTCTTGGCCAAGACCACTGGCAGAGGCTACCAGGGATCCACCTCAACCGGGTCTCGCCCTTACGGCCAAACGAACGAAATTGATGAAGTCAACCTCGTTGAACCATCCGCTAAGAGAGCTGAGCGCCCCCAGAGAGTGTTCACTAATATAGGGTCAACCTACGCAAGTGCTCTGAAGAGGCTCATGGACCAGGGGAAGTTACAACCGATCGGACCCACCCCGGATCCGGCCGACGCTAAGAAGTCCCGCTTCTGGAACCCCAATGCTTATTGTCAGTACCATCAAGGTAAAGGGCATGATACCGAAACCTGCTTCAAACTCAAGCACATTATCCAAGACATGATTGAGAAAGGAGATTTGCCTTTACCCCCACCGACTAAGCCAAACAACAAAACAAATCCTATGGGAATCCATGCCATCTCCGACGATGAGCCAACTCTGGACTGCTCACACCTCATCTTGCCAGTCGATGATGAGGTGAATGCCTTGGAAAAAGATCCGTCGGATGGGGTGTTCGTGTTTAGTGCTGCCACTATGCTCACTATGTTCCAACAAGTTGAGGAAGCCATAGCCAGTCTCTCCGAAAGGATCACCCAACTTGACGATGCCTACCGTCGACTTATCTTCAATCCTCCGCCGCCGCGCCCAAGGGAGAGTCCCTCGAGCGCCCAAAACTACCCACGCCAGGATGGATTGCTCCCGCGACCATTCTTGCATGCACCTCACGAGAATCACCCTCACAATAACTACCCTCACAATAACTACCCTCATAAAAATCACCCTCACAAAAATCACCCCCACAAAAATATCCCTCACAAGAACTGCCCACCGAGGAATACCCCTCCAAGGTACCCTCGAGACTCTGAAATTAATGGCATCTGGAGAGATGATGTTGAGGATGTATATATCATCCCATGGAAAGAGAAACGGGCGAAAGAGATCGGACACCTCACCCGGTCCGGACGCCCTTATCAGAACCCGAACAATCCAACGGTCGTTCCAACAACGAATGACCAAGTCATCCCGGAAGTAGACACTCAACCAAGGGCTCCTGAGAATTCGATCCTCAAACAGCTTCAGAAGGCAAAAGCCGAAATCTCAATCTGGCAACTGATCGCAACGTCCTTTGAGCATCGACAGGCTTTGCTGCAGGCCTTGGGAAAACTAACTGTGCCCTCAACCTCTTCCCCTAAAGAAATAGTGGCACATATGACAAGGGACGCCCCTGATCTGAACAACCCAGTGGTCTTCTCTGACGAAGATATCCCTCCATTCGGAGCCAATCATAACCTAGCTCTGTATATCACCATACAATGCCTCAAGAAGAATGTGCCCATGGTCCTTGTAGATGACGGATCCGTGGTGAATGTCATTCCTCTCAAGACTGCTCACAAGCTGGGGATTAAGGAAGCTAATTTGGTCCCAACAAATCAAGGAGTACGCGCTTACGACGGCACTCGTCGCAAGGTCGCAGGGCTCATCACTCTAACCGTCACAACCGGACCACTGGAAAGGCAAACCAGTTTTCAGGTGGTCGACATCGACGCCTCTTTCAACATGCTCTTGGGACGTCCCTGGATTCACGCCGTCAAGGCAGTTACCTCAACTCTCCACCAGAAAATCAGGGTCCCCTTCAACGGGAAAACAATCACAATTCCTGCTTCTCCGATCAAAGCTGTCATGAGAAAGGGAATAGCCTCTCAGGCCATTGAGGAAGATGATAATGAAATGTGGGGATTCCAAGCTGTGAACGCCGTAACTGATGAATCAACACCCTTTGATTGTGACCCATTTGCTAATCTCACAGTCAACCGTATCATGATGCGCCAGGGTTACTTCCCGGGTTTGCCCCTCAATCCACTGAAGAGCATCTTACCTCCCTTGAAACAGGATAAGGTCCCCAACATTCCCTTCGGACTGGGATATGAGCCTACTGATGAAGATATCCAAGAGATGAACCTCCTAGTTCAAAAGCGCAAGAAGCACGGAGTTATCCTCCGTCCCTATCATCTGACCCTCAACGGATACTTTGTCCCCGAGGGAGAGTCCGAGCTCTACCATGGCTTTCCGGAGCCGATCTACGACTCTGTGGCCAAGGCTAGGTGCCCGGGTTTGGAAGTCTTCCAGGACTGCTACTTCATCCCCGACAACATCGAAGCTGCATCAAACGAGTCTAAGCCGTCGTCATGCCTCGATGGACAAGCTGTCACTCTCCTTTTTTGAGAAGATAACATCAAGCACCTCGACTATGAGGACATTATCAACATCGCCTTGAAGGACAATCAATTTGACCCAACCGCCTTGATCTCCAACACTGACCCGGAGAAAGCTACCCAAGGCTGGAGGAAGACCGTCAAGTGGATCGATCGTCAAGGCCGTATTCTCAAAATCACAACTGGAGAAGGCCTTATGTTCAAGGAAGGAAGTGAAGAAGAACCTGAATCTGAGTCTGAGTCGGAGTCTGAGTCTGTCATAGCTCCTAACACTCCTGATGTCCCAGTCAAGATCCCCTTCCCGCTGTTTTATCACAAAGTCGTGGCTGATTCAGAGGCCGAGTGATGTGAACATTATTTGCGCACATTTAGTCCTCTAATTGAGCCTATTTTGCACATTATTATAGCGTCTCATAGCCATTTTATCCGTCAAATGCTTCCTATTTTGCTTTGTGTTTGATTTGTAGGAAAGGAGACAATTAGGCGGAAATTCCCGTCTCTTGAGCTCATTTGGAAGGACATTGACGATCTTGGTTGAACGAGTATTGAAGGAGAGGCAAGAATTAAAGACTAATCTCATAAGAATAAGAAGTAATCGAAGAGAAGGATTCTGAAGCAGAATCCGAGCGGCCAAGGAGACAAGACGCCCGTCCAAGAGCCTGAATCCGAGCATCCAAGCCTTGAAGATGCTCGGATTCCCTTGCTATAATCCGAGCGTATTTGCCCAAAGACGCTCGTCCACCTCTACAACAATCCGAGCGGATTCCCCTCCTGGACGAGCGGATCGTGGCGTCTTCAGCTGAGATGCTCATCTCTCCGAAAAGACTAGCAATTCCCTGCTTAGAACTCACAAATGTTAATTACTAATTTAGCCTTAGTTAACCTAATGAATCCCTACTATAAATACCCCATTTGTAAATAATCAAAGCATGAAGTTTTTAGAGTAGAAAGCCTCCACATTAGAAATTCCTCTTAGATTAGGGATAGATTAGAATAGATTACTCTTTAATCTTTCCACAAATTCCACATTAATCCCTCCTTAATTATTGTTCAAGTTTGTTACTTTTGGGTAATTGAAGATTATTGGGTTATTATTGGAGGATTGACAACCCTTTATCAATCAATCAAGTTCTCTTCTTTTATTCTTGGCTTTATTATTTGCATCATCTCAAGTTTGGTATAATTCCTTTACTCTTTACTCTTTATTGTTCATTCCTTCATTCTATTATCATGTTTACACTTGTTGTGATGATTGACACCATTAATGACATGTTTCCCATGATAATGAGTGAGTAGTTCTTTGGCTAGGATTAGTGGGTAATTAGGGGAAACCAACATGGGATTGATTCATGCTTAATCTAATATGTTCACTTAATTAAATTTGCTTGCTTGTTGTGATGTCAACCTATGCACATGTTATGTTTGATGAAATGCTAAGCCTATGAATCCTTGCATTTTTTATCCATCACTTACCTTTTCAATGAGACTTGTAAGATATAAACCAACTCGAGTCTTGTTAGACCATGCATAGAAGTTGATTAGGAGGAAAGTAAGTCGACTTGTAGGTGTTGTACAATCTAATCGATTTGGCTCCGGGACCCAACTCTTCCTAAGAACCGTAAGATATAAACCAACTCGGTTCCTCCACAACATTAATTGCTTGCAACTTTGTAAACATGTTTGTATGATCAACACCATGAATCCCCTATGACCCCATGATATCCTAGCACTTTTAATCATTTGTTTACATCCTTCCTTTTATTGCTTGTTTTACTTTATTGCTTGCATTAGTCTAGAACACAACTACAAACCCAACCAAATTGTGACACTAGCATAAATTGAGATAGATAGACTTAGAACCCAAAGCACACCGTCCCATGGATCGACCTCGACTTACCGCTAACTAGTTGTTTGTTGAGTATTATAAATGTGTTTGATTGGATGTGTGACGACCAACTCTTGTCCATCAAAATGGCGCCGTTGTCGGGGATGGTGCTATGTGATTAAGTTCTTACTTGTTTGTCTATTTTGATTTTGCTTTCACCTTGAGGAACTTGTTCCTCAAGGATTGATCTTACCATTTTTGTGTAGTTTCCATGCTTGTAGTTGTTTCCTTGTCTTAGCTATGATGGCTCAAGACTTGACATATGGAATATGTGGTGGATCTTTTGAGTATGACTATGGGTATGGGGAGTTTGAGGAGCAAGTCAACACAAACCTACCCTACTATTTGTACAATGAAAATCCTAACCACTACCCCAATTTTCCCGACCAAAATCACCACATCCAATATCCACAACAACCACCCACCCAATACCCACTTCATAATGAATTTCAATTGCCACAATACAACCACTTTCACACTTACCCACAACAAGAAGATGAACCCATTCAAAATGTGATTCTCCAAATTATGGGAGATCAACAAAACTTCTTCAAACAAATGATAGAGGAGAGCCAAAAAAGGGACAATGTTCTTCAAGGCATTGTTGCCCAAGGTGAGGAATTGGAGATTCAAATTGCCCAAATGAAATAATCCCAAGAAATCACTCCCCACCATTCCTTGGATATTGATCATGAATGTGAATTTGAAGTAGTCACCTTTGACATGGAAAATGAAGAATGGGAAGAGCCAACCTCATTGAGCTCTTGTGAGTATGAAAGTGTGGTATTTGATGAAGAAGATATGAGGTTGAGTAAGCCAAGTACTCTTAGCCTTTGTGAGTATGAGGGTGTGTCCTTTGAAGTGAATGTTGAGATGTTGGAGAAAGAATTGCATGAAGCCCCCATTTATGATTCATATGGAGATAGCTATGATGATCAATTCGTGCTTTACAAGAACTCATGGGATAAGGGAGCGGAGATTGGTGAGATTGCTCTCCTTGAGGAACCTATCCTTAAGACATTTGAGATATCCTATCATGAAGATGAATGTCCCTTCCCTATTGACCATGAAGACCTTTTCGCATCTACCATGGAACCTATGATTGTTGAAGAGGATATGGTGGACCTTCTTCAAAAGGTCAAAGCATCATACAAAAGCTACTTGGTGAAAAAGCTCAAAGAAAAACTTGCACGTGAAGCTACTTGTGGAAATTTGGCACCCACGATGCCAACTTCTAAGGAACTCGATCATCAAAGCCATGACAATTCTCCTTCCACCTTGGAAGGATTGAAAAATCAAAATGCTATCACCATCACCAAAATTGAAAAAGAAGTTGATGAGTGGAAGTCTCCGGACAAATACGAACCATACTTCATACCTAATGTTGACGAGAATCATGGGCTTATTGGTTTGAAGCATTGGAAAAGCTCTAGTGCCAAGGACAAGGTGAAAGGAAGAACTTATGGCAAGCTTCCTTGGCCAAATTTCATGTTCAAATGGAGCAACCCATACTTGTGCTTATTTAGAGCTTGTTCACAAGCTTTCGATCTTCTATTGAGAGCCTTGAGCTCTATGGACAAGAATTTCTACAATTTGAACTAGTTTGGTGGAGTCCTATCTCAAACCACCATTAGTAAGATATTTCTTGGAATTCTACTTTGTATAATATTGTACATTTTTGCATTTTTATTTAATTTCTTGCATGAGAGTAGTGAGAGAGAGTTTTCTTACATTTTTATTGAGCAAAATTTCAGAAAAAGATAAGGAGGAACAACAAATTGGTGTAAGGGTATGATTTTGCAAAGAAAAGAAAGAAAAGGAAGAGAAACGGCGAAAAGACGCTCGTCCCGAGGGCTGGACGCTCGTCCAAGGCCTTCACCAGGGTATTGTTCAACGCTGAATCAGAATCCGAGCGGATTTGGCAAAAGACGCTCGTCCATAGGGAAGACGCTCGGATTGCATTTTGGACGCTCGTCCTGAAAGGAACCTGAAGAAAAGTTTTGGAACTGTATCAAAATCCGAGCGGATTGTTGAGAAGCCGCTCGTCCAAAGTCAGACGCTCGTCTAAGACAGAAGACGCTCGTCTTCCGCCTACCTCAGAAAATGCAAAGTTCCTGTCACGAAATCAGAGCTGATTTTCTGGAAGACGCTCGGATTCTGCAGAGGCAAGACGCTCGTCCCGCAAGGAAGACGCTCGGATTCTGACGTTTTTCTCGAATTATCCGCCCAGGCCCCACCCGTGTCCGCTCGTCTTCCCCCTTTTTCTATAAAAACACCCCCTTTCTCCCTCATTTCCTCACCTTATCTAACCCTAAATCACTCATCTTCATCCCCAAAAACACTCCCCTCACAATAAAAGCCAACAAAAGCCTAATCTCCCAATACAAGATGATGAATCTCAAGGGCAAGGCTAAGAAACTTGTTGAATCCGCCGCTAGGAAACGCAAGGGTCCATCCTCTTCATCCCCAAAAGAAAGGGTGTCGCCAAGGAACTTCCGCCCCATCATGAGAGGAGGGATAGAGCAACTTGAGTACTTCCCGGAGGTACTCTTCACCTCCGATGCCCACCGTAATAAGTTCGTCGAGTTGCTAGGTAAGCACTTTGAACCCACTCAATTTATCGATACTAGGGTGTTAGAAACCCTTGGGATAAGGTACCAAACCGAGATGTTCTTCAATGGCTTAGGGATTGGAAAATTATTCCATGCCCATGAGGAGACGTACCTTAGTCTCACCCTGGAATTTTTGAGTAGCCTCCGTATCATCACGAACACTCGAACCAATGTGAGCATGGAGTTTAGGTTGTGCAACCTAGACCATAGCCTCACATTTGACCAATTTGCTCACATTTTCGGTCTTGTTGTACCAACCGACTATACCGATAAACCCACCGATTTCGAGGTGGACCTACTTTAGAAGGCTATTTCCGGGAGGGATTTCGTCCACCAAAAACAGTGCTATACCTTCGCTATCCAACACCCGGTGATTCGGATCACCGAACGCTTCATAGCCGGCACCATCAATGGGAGGTATGAACAAGATAGGTGCACTCTCATTGATTTAACATTCCTTGAGTCCTATCTAAATGTTTGGGGGACGAGGCGATACAACTTCAATACCCTCCTTGAGATGCTTACAAGGTTCTATGACTTTTCTCAAGGGAGCACCCAACTCAAGACCTTCGTGATGGGAGGTCTAATTACTATTTTGGCTAACTTCCTTTGCCCCAGGTTCAACTCCCGTGAGACTTATGCTCCTCTTGAGGGGAGTACTTTGATTGATGAGGACGCCGTCTTTAACCACCACCGGTGGTGTGCCTACACTCAAGGCGGGAGTGTAGAATGGTTCACAAAAGGGTGCTCCTCCATCATTCTTTCGGGGTGGAATATACCGGGTACCGACCCACGGTTGAGCCCGTATTCGCCTAGGCCGAGCTACCTTCTTGACATCCAAATCATCGGCAATCCCCCTCAAAGGGAAAAGGCACCTCGCCAACAACAAATACCTTGTGGGATACCGGTAAGACCTATTCCCCCACCTTCCTATGTGCCCATCCCACCATACCCTACTCCCTATGCACAATTCCGACCGGAAATCCCCAATACCCCGGGCATTAATGACCTGATGAACCTTATGAATAGAGTTGACCTCGGGGTACATGAAGGTAGGGTCGATAACTACATGGCCCTTTATCCCCAGTACTATCAAATGGCACAACAAGGGTATATTGACCCTAATGGCCCTCGGCTCTCTTGGGCCCAACCACACCTTTTGTTCCCTAATCAAGGGGACCAAGCCTGGAATCTTGGTGGCCAAGGTAGAGGGCATTCTAGCCAAGGAGGAGGGTATGACCAAGGAGGAAGTTCTCACCGGTATGGCTATCCTCAAAATGATGATGACGAGTGAAGGATACCCACCTCATCACTTCCATTTGTATGATACTTTTCTCTCCCTCTCTCTTTTGTATATACATTGCATTTAGTTTAGCTTTCACTTGCATTTGTATTATATTTTATATTGCATTTACATTAGTTAGTTCATATAGTATAGTTGCATTGTAATATATCTCACATGGTTCATGTAGCTAGTTGCATATAAACTATAACTCATGCATAGTCACTAATGAACAATCCTATTCTTTTCTACACTAGAAATAGTGCGTAAATCGGTTTGGGGAGGTTTGATCATAGGTGACCATAGTTTACTAGAAAACATGCATCATATAGTATAGTTTAGATTGCATTCATTTGTTATATATGTCATATAGAATTGCATTTAGTTAGAGCATGCATCCATTCATATCATATTGCATTTGTACTTTATTTCAAAAATTCAAAAATCCAAAAACATGTACTTTCTTTTTCATTCCTACTCTTACATGTACATTGAGGACAATGTCCAAAATAAAGTGGGGGATGGGAATTTATATTCCAAAAATGCATAAAAATTGAAAAATTTCAAAAAAATCACAAAAATATGTTCTTTAATTTCATAAAAACAAAACCCATAAAAATTGAAAAATTGAAAAATCCAAAAACATGTTCATTCCTTTGTAGTGTAGTCTTATGTATATATTGTGTTTGTATATATTGTGTTTGTTCATCCTTGTTCACATTGATCGACTACGCCACATCCGAGGCATGAGGAATATGAAGACCGCATGGTATGATCTTTCCAATGTTCTTTTTCCTCTCTATGTTAATGACTATGTGGCTTTATTTTGATTGATGTGGTATAAACAATGTGAATTTAGGATTGCATTTAGATTATTTGGCATACTAGTTGGTAGAAGCATATGCATTAGGATGTATAAATGTTTTTTTTTTTTTTTTTGGTAAAGGTAAAAATTATATTGAAAGAGTACCAAAATACATCAACTATATTCGTCTTACCCAAGCATCAGACATAACACAACCGAAACATAATTACATGAGTTTTCCTATCCACATAAGATCCCTTCTAGCTAGCTTGCCTTTGAGCTGTTGCTTAATTTTGGTCCTGATTTCGTATTGAATCATTGTCACACAAGCTTCCGGCCTTAGCAGTTTCATCTCATGCCTGCATCCATTCCTTTGCCTCCACACATGGTAAGTAACAGCATTCAGAATGCTGTTCAGAATCCCTACCTTCAATCTAGACAATCTAGCATTCCATTCATGATCCCTGGTATCAGGCATCACAACTCCAACCCATGTCTGAATACGCACCATGATTTCTTTACTATACGGGCATTTAAAGAACAGGTGTTGGTTAGTTTCCTCCTCATTTCCACAGAGACAGCAGAAATAGTCACTGCTGATATTAAGGCGAAATAGCTTGTCTTTGGTATTAAGGCCCTTATGCTGATTCATCCAAGCAATCATTCCATGTTTAGGGACAGTCCACTTATTCCAAACTTGATGATGCCATGCCACTTCAGGGGGTGCCTGTTGCAGCCAGGAGTAACCTTTTCCAACTGAATACTCTTTACCAGGTAGCAAGTTCCATTCATTCTGAGAATAGGCAGTCTGCATTTCAGTCCTTAGCTTGCACACCTTCTTCCAAGTCCAGCTAACATCATTAGGACACTGATGGCATATAGTTTGCATGTTAGAAAATTTTGCGAAACCGTCTACTTGGGAAGCTTGACAAGTGCATATAGGCCCTAGTAGATGCTTTTTCTTCTTAAGACTTTGCTTGTTAGAATACTTGTAAAACACCCTAGGATGTGTCATGCTAGTATCTTTGACCCATGGATTAAGGCCTAGTCAAGAGTACCTTGTGGTGTGATAACTCCTTGGCTACCGTTTATTCCAAGGTGACCCTTGAAACCATGCAACCATCATTCATCCATGTTCTACCATACATTTTGTCATCAAAGGGAATGGGCACAAAAAGAAATTGTTCAAATTTGAGTTCAAGAAATGAAAAGAAAAGAAAAGAAAAAGTTTGCAATTGCATCAAAAGAAAAGAGGAGCAAAAATAGACTCCTAAAGCTTCAAATATAAGACACCCTCACTACATATGGGGTGACTTTGAAAATGTTCAAAAAAAAAAAGAAATGCAAAAAGTTGAAAATTGTCAAGTATTGAAATGCCAAAAATCAAAAGAAATGGCAAGAAAGTGTTCTCAAATGTTATATGCCACAAGAAATTGGGGAAAAAAACAACAACAAAGCAAACTCCCAAATGAAACTCAAATCCTATTGATCCCTTTATCCATCATATCCATTTTTGTGCATGGTAGAGAGGGGACGACCCTTCTTCTTGTCTAGGCAAGAGGGGGAATTCCGCGATCCTCCAGTGTTTCTAACACCATAGGGAGTCTACTCTTGACAAAAGCATTTAACGATTGAGGACAAAGGTACCCTAGCTTGACACAACTTGGAGGTGATTTGTTGGTATCCTTCTAGGCTTAGTAGTTTGAAGAAATTGCATCTATGAAGGAGTGTGTACCCTTGAATTGCTTCCCTTGTAGATAATTTCCGCCACTTAGATGAGGAAAGTGGCTATTCTTTTGTAGATGCATCCATTACTTGATTTTGTGTGCTTTAATGATTGGATGTGTCGCCATTTTGGCAAGACCCACCTTGCCGTGCAAGAAGGCATCCTACCTCATGGTTGTCTTGTTGTGAGTTGAAGGGGCGGAGTGAGACCCGCTAATTGTTTCATATCGGCTATATTAGTAGGTTAGTTTAAATAAAGGTCTAGTTTTAGTCACCTCTTTACTCGGGATGAGTAAAGGTTCGGTTTGGGGATATTTGATGTGAACATTATTTGCGCACATTTAGTCCTCTAATTGAGCCTATTTTGCACATTATTATAGCGTCTCATAGCCATTTTATCCGTCAAATGCTTCCTATTTTGCTTTCTTATTGCTTTGTGTTTGATTTGTAGGAAAGGAGACAATTAGGCGGAAATTCCCGTCTCTTGAGGTCATTTGGAAGGACATTGACGATCTTGGTTGAATGAGTATTGAAGGAGAGGCAAGAATTAAAGACTAATCTCATAAGAATAAGAAGTAATCGAAGAGAAGGATTCTGAAGCAGAATCCGAGCGGCCAAGGAGACAAGACGCCCGTCCAAGAGCCTGAATCCGAGCGTCCAAGCCTTGAAGACGCTCGGATTCCCTTGCTACAATCCGAGCGGATTTGCCCAAAGACGCTCGTCCACCTCTACAACAATCCGAGCGGATTCCCCTCCTGGACGAGCGGATCGTGGCGTCTTCAGCTGAGATGCTCATCTCTCCGAAAAGACTACAAATTCCCTACTTAGAACTCACAAATGTTAATTACTAATTTAACCTTAGTTAACCTAATGAATCCCTACTATAAATACCCCATTTGTAAATAATCAAAGCATGAAGTTTTTAGAGTAGAAAGCCTCCACATTAGAAATTCCTCTTAGATTAGGGATAGATTAGAATAGATTACTCTTTAATCTTTCCACAAATTCCACATTAATCTCTCCTTAATTATTGTTCAAGTTTGTTACTTTTGGGTAATTGAAGATTATTGGGTTATTATTGGAGGATTGACAACCCTTCATCAATCAATCAAGTTCTCTTCTTTTATTCTTGGCTTTATTATTTGCATCATCTCAAGTTTGGTATAATTCCTTTACTCTTTACTCTTTATTGTTCATTCCTTCATTCTATTATCATGTTTACACTTGTTGTGATGATTGACACCATTAATTACATGTTTCCCATGATAATGAGTGAGTAGTTCTTTGGCTAGGATTAGTGGGTAATTAGGGGAAACCAACATGGGATTGATTCATGCTTAATCTAATATGTTCACATAATTAAATTTGCTTGCTTGTTGTGATGTCAACCTATGCACATGTTATGTTTGATGAAATGCTAAGCCTATGAATCCTTGCATTTTTTACCCATCACTTACCTTTTCAATGAGACTTGTAAGATATAAACAAACTCGAGTCTTGTTAGACCATGCATAGAAGTTGATTAGGAGGAAAGTAAGTCGACTTGTAGGTGTTGTACAATCTAATCGATTCGGCTCCGGGACCCAACTCTTCCTAAGAACCGTAAGATATAAACCAACTCGGTTCCTCCACAACATTAATTGCTTGCAACTTTGTAAACATGTTTGTATGATCAACACCATGAATCCCCTATGACCCCATGATATCCTAGCACTTTTAATCATTTGTTTACATCCTTCCTTTTATTGCTTGTTTTACTTTATTGCTTGCATTAGTCTAGAACACAACTACAAACCCAACCAAATTGTGACACTAGCATAAATTGAGATAGATAGACTTAGAACCCAAAGCACACCATCCCATGGATCGACCTCGACTTACCGCTAACTAGTTGTTTGTTGAGTATTATAAATGTGTTTGATTGGATGTGTGATGACCAACTCTTGTCCATCACCGAGTCTGCTAGGGTCATCCCCACTCCCATGAAAGGTGACAACTTGGAGCCTGTTCTGGGGGCCACCTCCTCTGTTGTGTCGCCTCTGACTGACCACGAAATGTCTGTCCTCTTTGACCTTTTCGCTCGTGTCAACTTAATGAACGCTAAGTTTGCTTATGACTCGTCTCATTTTAACTGCAATGCAATTCTGAATGACTATGAGGAATTTGACTTGAGTGACTACCCACCTCACCTAGCCAAAGAACTTGACAAAAGGGAAACCAGAACCCCCATCATTGAGGAGACCGAACCTATTAACGTAGGAACCAATAACACACCTCAAGAACTTAGGATAGGGACAACCCTGGACCCCTCGAAAAGACAACATCTCATTGACCTCCTCCACGAATACAAGGACGTGTTCGCCTGGTCTTACAGAGACATGCCTGGGATTGACGGAGAAATTGCAAAGCACCGGATACCCATTAAACCCGGAGCTAAACCTGTGAAACAGAAGCTACGCCGGATGCGTCCTGAATGGGCCCTGAAAATCAAGGAAGAAGTGGATAAACAGTTCAAGCCTGGTTTCATCAAAGTGTCTGAATACTCTGATTGGGTGGCCAACATTGTGCCCGTACCAAAGAAAGATGGAAGAATTCGGGTTTGCGTCGACTTCAAGGATCTGAACAAGGAGAGTCCAAAGGACGACTTTCCTTTGCCATATGTTGACATCCTGGTGGACAATACTGCCGAGCATGCTCTCCTATCATTCATGGATGGGTATGCTGGGTACAACCAAATTAAAATGGCTGAGGAAGACATGCACAAGACTGCGTTCACTACACAGTGGGGTACATATTGCTACACAGTCATGCCCTTCGGCCTCATCAACGCCGGAGCAACCTATCAAAGAACCGCTACTACTCTCCTACATGATATGATGCACAAGGAGGTAGAGGTGTATGTCGATGACATGATTGTCAAATCAAAGGAATGGGACGGCCACATCAACGCCCTCCGGAAATTCTTCGCTCGTCTGCGGAAATACAACATGAGACTAAATCCTCAGAAGTGTGCATTCGGGGTCACCTCCGGAAAACTCTTGGGACATGTCGTCAGCAAAAGAGGCATTGAGATTGATCCAACCAAAATCAAAGCCCTTCAACAAATGCCTCGGCCTAAGAACGAGAAGGAGATTCGGGGATTTCTCGGTCAGGTTCAATACATCAGCCGCTTCATTGCCAAGCTCACTATGATTTGTGAACCGATATTCAAGAAACTTCGCGCCTCCGATCACACCGATTGGGACGACGATTGTCAAAAGGCCTTCGACAGGATAAAGGAAATCCTATCCAAACCTCCTGTCCTCATGCCACCTCAATCAGGGATTCCTTTATCCCTATACCTGACTGTCACAAACACAGCCATGGGAGCAATGTTAGCACAAACAGTTGGCAACGAAGAACGAGCCATCTACTACATCAGCAAAAAGTTCATTGAGTACGAGACGAGGTATACCCAACTAGAGAAGACATGTCTTGCCCTAGTATGGTCAACAAAGAAGCTGCGGCATTACATACTCAGCTACACGGTCCACATCTACTCCAAGATGGACCCGGTCAAATACATCTTCGAAAAACCCGTACTAAACGGAAGGCTGTCTAAGTGGACACTCATGCTGTCCGAGTTTGATCTCAAGTTTGTACCCCTCAAGGTTATCAAGGGAAGAGCAGTTGCCGATTTCCTGGCAAGGAATCCCGTCAACGAGGATCCAACGACCGACACATGGTCACTTCCTGACGAAGACATCCTTTGTGCCGATTCTGACGCGTGGGACCTATACTTTGATGGTGCATCTAATCTGAGAGGCTTCGGGGTAGGAATCCTTCTAATCACCAGAGGGAGAACATGTTCCGATCTCGGTCAAACTAGACTTTGTCGTCACCAACAATGCCGCTGAATATGAAGCATGCCTCATCGGCCTACAAGCAGCCATCACACTTGGCATCAAGAGATTGAGGGTCCACGGCGATTCCTCGCTCATCATCAATCAGGTGTCCGGATCATAGAAAATCTAAAGCGACAACTTAGCTCCCTACCGAGCAAAGATCAATCAAGAGGCCGAGTTTTTCGACCAAATTGACTACTTCCACTTGCCACGAGAGGAAAACCAATTTGTTGATGCCCTGGCAAAACTTCCCGCACTCGTCAACATACCTGACGACATGACATCGATGCCTCTATGTGTCGAGAGAAGGAGCGAGCCAGCTCACATTTGTGCCATCAACAACGACGAGGAAAGCCATGATGAACCTTGGTACCAAGCCATCCTCAACTACAAAACCAAAAACGAATTCCCTCCCAACTCTGATCAAAGAGGGCAAAGAGCCATCCGTTTACTTGCATCACAATTCGTGATAAACCAAAATCAACTATACAAAAGAACACCCCAAGGAATTCTCCTCCTTTGCATCGACCATCACAAAGTTAAAAAAGTCATAGGAGAGGTTCACGACGGAGAATGTGGCCCTCACATGAGCGCAATGATGCTTACACGGAAAATCACACGGCTAGGTTACTACTGGACTACCATGGAAGCCGATTGTCGTAACTACGTCAAACATTGCCACAATTGCCAAATCTTCGCCAACACACAACACATACCACCATCCCTTTTATATACAATGACCTCACCCTAGCCTTTCTCGACTTGGGGCATCGACATCATCGGGAAAGTCAACCCGGTAGGCACCAAGGGGCATTGCTTCATCCTCGTCGCCATCGACTACTTCACCAAATGGGTGGAACCACAGTCATATGCAATCTTGACCGCCAAACAAGTGGCCAAGTTCATTCAAAACAACATCATCTGCAGATATGGGGTACCCCATGAAATCATCAGCGATCAAGGCTCTCACTTCCGGGCGGAAACTCAGGCCGTACTGGACAAATACAAGATCAAGCGACATAGATCATCCCCCTACCGTCCCCAAACCAACGGAGCGGTGGAGGCAGCTAACAAAACTCTTGTCACCATTATCAAGAAAATGTAAGACAACTACCGCGATTGGCCGAACAAACTCCCATTCGCACTCTGGGGATACCGAACCTCCATTCGAACACCGACAGGCGCCACACCCTTCTACTTAGCATACGGTATGGAGGCGGTTCAACCGGTAGAGTTAGAGGTCCCTTCTCTACGCATCTTACTGGAGAGTCAGGTCCCTGAGGCGGAATGGACCCGTCGAAGGTACGAGCAACTCACTTTTCTAGACGAGCGGCGGCTCAACGCCTTGCACAATGTCCAGCTATACCAACGACGTATACAACGGGCATTCAACAAGAAGGTTAAACCCAGGAATATCCAGGAGGGCGACTTGGTCCTCAAGTCGGTTCGAGCACCGTTACCCGTCGATCCGAGGGGGAAATTCAAACCCAACTGGGCCGGGCCATACATGGTCAAGAAGATACTTTCGGGGGGCGCAGTGAGACTGAGTGACCTAGATGGGGAGGATTTTACAAACCCGACCAACCTAAACCAACTCAAGAAATACTACCCTTGAACCATAGCAACCAACAACCTAAGCCTAGTTTTACAACTAGCAACCACCTCAACCCCTTTTCAAGTCAAGTTCCTCAACGTGTTCTGATTTGAAATTGCATGTTTTATCGAGTCTAAGCTGAGGCACCTTGCCCGTTTCAAAGGTCCTTTGATCTGTCAAAGGCAACATCCATTTGCACTAAAACAAAAACCCCTGAACTACGAGCATGGTTTGATTTCACCTCTTCGGGTGGATACGTAGGCAGTCCCTCTTATGCCTGAGGGATACAACCACAAAACCCAATCAAATTTACAAAGCATTTCGAACTACGATCATGGTTTGATTTCACCCTTTAGGTGGATACGTAGGCAATCCTTTCTTACACAACAAGGATACAACCATTCCCACAATCAAAAAACAACCACCCCCATAATAAAAAAAAACACCACCCACATACAAGACATCCCTATCAAAAAAGAGAGGAAGGAGAACCATTCCCCTTCCCAACAAAATACAAAAATAAGCCTTTCTCCCTTTCCTCACAAAATACCACTTTCCCAAGTGCAAATGTTTAGGACGATTCAAATCGAATTGCCTTCACAAAATGGATGGAAGAAACAAGCGTTCACAATTTTGACACGGGCAACCCTCTTATTTAATTAATAATGGGAGGGATTACAATTTCAACAACAAATAAAGCTCGACGAGTCTACAACTTGCCAAAACTAAGGTGTCAACTAAAACACCTCACATAATAAAACTAGCACAAAACACACAATAACTAGCTAGTACAATATAATAAAAACTCACAACAATAATACAACATAATAATAAAACGGGTAATGGAGGTCTTCACTCTTCCATTCTACCCTTGCCTTTTCCCTCGGGGTACATCTTCCCCTTGTTCTTCTTGTTGGCCCGCCTAGCATGGATTTCCTCCTCGGGACGGATCCTCAACGGATCTAAGACGGCGACGGCCTCCGGTTTAGCACAAGACCCCATGTTCGACCCAAAAAGAGCCAATGCACGGCCCACCATATTCTTGGGGCCGGAACTCCTCCTCTTCGGTGGTCTTATCACATCGGGGGTAACTCCATCAACATACTCCTCAAACAAGGCACGGTTGGCCTTGCCAACCTCTCGATACTTCAAGTCGACAACCTCGTCCTTACGGAACTTGGACCTCTTTTCCAAGGACGGAGCTCGTGACCACTTGACATAAGCGGGAGTCACCCATGTCGTGGCAACGGGGTTTGGTACCTCCCAAAGTGGCCGAGTGGCCCACCACCTTTCGAAGACCTCCACAAGCTCGGAGTTCCGGAAAACATTCTCTTGGACAAGAGTATCTTGAGCGGGCACCTTTTGTTGACGCCCCATTTGCCTCATAAGCCTTTCGGGATATATGAAGGAAGAAACCTTCAAACCCACCACCATCAAAGAACGAGGACTATCACCCGAAGCGGGCAACCCCGTGAAGGACCTCAAGTGCCACCACGACACCACCCAACGGATGTGAGGACCACCCTCCTCCGCCAATCTCGCGACCCAATAAGCCTCGGTGGAAGCAAAACTATCCGAGTATAAATTCTTCCTCATGGTAAGGTGACGGAAGGAATAAGAAGAAGAATTAACCGGAGGCTCTACATACCTTAGCCTCTCTAATAGCCACACTTGAAGGATCCTCGGGGATCCGAATGAGGGAGCTTCTCCACAAGAGCCTTCCTTGTCCAAAGCTTGGATGATCTCGCCAAGCACCAACCACGATGGATCTCTACCATGCTCCATTTGCTCAATCACATGAATATGGGTCATGCTACCATAGCATTTTGGCCCCTCCTTCTTCAAGATATCAACAAAGAGGTACACATGGACAAGACAAAAGGCAAGAGCCCTTCTCCTAGCCGCCTCCGAAACATTGACATCTAATCGGTTTGAAAAGATGTTGATAAGGGCCAACATATCCACACCATGTGGAGTAAGAAGAAAGTTGATTTGGCTTGTTGACAAGCCCAACATGGAACGGAATTTCTCCTTATAGCACAATCGAGTCGGAGGAAGCACCGGAACACAACCCGGCCACCCACCAATGGCTCCAACTTCTTCGGCAAGAGGACAAATTTCACCTTTCGGGAAAACGAAAACATGGTGTTTCGAATCCCAAAACCGAGAACATGCTTCAAGAAATGAAGGTTGCACCTTGACTTGACGAAGCACCAACAATTGACCAACTCCCATGCAAATGAGTTGATGCTTTTCGGGAGGCGACAAATCCCGGCACCATTGTCGCAATGCGTTCTCAATAGCATCCATGAAGTATTTTTGGGGAAGGAGAAGAAGAGGTTTTGTAGATATGTTTTTGTGTTTCGGATGATGAAACAATGAAGCGCAAACATCACTATTTATACAAAAATGATCAGCGCATTTTTCAGAAAAAGGGGAGAGCTGGCTTACATCGCCAGGCAGCTCGCGCCTCTTTGGGCCTTCCCCAGGATTCCCGCTGTTGACTTGTCTCTTTCAACTTGTGTTTTCTCCTGACACCTCAAACCTCCCGCCAGGACGCTCGCGCCCCTTTGGGATGATCCAGGACATTTTGTGTTTCATCACACTCACATTTCCTTATTTTCGTGTTTTACGAAATCCGACACGGTTTCCATGACGCAGCTTTAAACATACGGACTTTTCTTTCTTTTTTTTAAAAGGGGGAAGGGCTAGTCGCCCCCATCCGCGACGGATCGTTTCCATGTCAGTCGAAATTCCGAAAATTTTTCGCTTTTTCACAATTTTCCATCAAAATAAAAATCGAAAATTGATAACACGACATAAGTTTTCCTCAAAATTTCAAGCGCTCACAAATCCGAGTCTTGATCTTACAAAAATCACATATACTCGTAAAAATCCATTTCTAAAATTCATCCTGACGGTTTGAGTTTGAATTTTTCGAGTCACAAATCAATTTCAATAATTTCGATGCAATTTAATTCACGACACGAGTTAATTGCTCAAATTTTCAAATCAATTCCTTTTGAATATCGAACGTGACGACTTGTCACGGAATTTTCAAAATTCATTTCAAGTTTCAATTTTTAGCTTCGAGTCATCTTGGTTAAATTTTGTTCAAATGCTTTTACGTGTTTACGTTTACGCATAGGTGCTATCTGTTGCCTGTTTTCTACACTAACAATGCAGGGACTAGTGCAAAAACAAAGGAGAATCAACAGCCGACAGCGCTCCTCCGAAACACAACACAAAAAAGCCAAAAATCACAAAATAAACCGCAATCCAAAAACACATATATACAAACCGCCTCACGCAAAATACATCCACATACGTTTGATACAGACAACTGACCGTACAAACAGGATCCAGTACAACCGTCTATCATACAGACACTGGCCTAAAACAACCGTCTATCATACAGACACTGGCCTAAAACAACCGTCTATCATACAGACACTGGCCTAAAAACAACCGTCTATCATACAGACATTGGCCTAAAACAGACATCTATCATACAGACACTGGCCTAAGACAACGAACTGGAGGCTATCCGCCACCTACCGAACTAAGCACTCTCTATCCTCTCAAACAGAAAAGGAAGGGAGCAACACAAGAAACAGAGGAGCAACAACGGAAGTAGAGGTGGTTACCATGACGGTAATACCTCGTTCCTGCTCCACGACAAAAATGAAGACAGTGTCTTGCAGACTTGGATGATGAGGAGGCCAAGAACCGTGATGCGATGCACCACCCCGGTGCTGACCCCCAAACACCAGCCATCCTGTCTATGAGCCACAATGAAAAGGACAAGCCGGCCACATCAGCTGCCTCTCCTCCTCTACGGAAGCATCCTCCACGACCGCCTCAAATCCGGCAGCCTCCTCGGTCATCTCTTCCCCTCCAGGATCATCCTCCTCCTCCAGTACCTCAACAACGGACCTCATAGGTCCCAAATGGTACCCTGCGATCAAAAGGACATACAAAGAACGTCAGCCGAAATTTCGGCATTATGACGGCATAAAATGGAAAAGTCCAAAAAAAAGACAAACCTAAAAAAAAAAAAAAACACAACCTGCAAAGCAAAACAAGGGCAATCCCGCCCAGAAATCCAACCAAACAAAACCATTCACAACAAAAAACGACTCGCCCCTCTTTTCAAGCAAAAGACGAGTCAAAACCAAAAAAACGGCATTTCAAGACCCTACAAGGTCCGCCAACAAACCAAAATACATTCCCGACACAATGGGGTATTTTTCTACGGCTCAAAAAGGCAATCCATACGCTAATTTGAGCACAAACCGGTCAAAAATTCAAAAAACGGCCGCAAAAAGGCAAACGTGATTTTATCACGCCTCAAAGCGACCTAAACTACCAATAAGGTCCATTTCAAGGCAAACTGACTCAATTCAAGCCCAAACAAGCGCTTATTTTGTCAGACATAAGACCGTCACAAAATGCAAAAATTCCAGTTTGCCCACAATACCCAACAAAGGTCCACAATGGCGAATACGGGTTTTCCCAACTACAATGCAACCTAGTGGGACCCATTACCCAAGCAAATAAACTTAGCATTGCGAAATGAGACGGTTTCTCACCTCACTCACGTTTTTCGAGCATAGGGAGCGGGAACGGGGACCAAAATGCAAACTAAAAGCACCCCTATACTCCTAACACAGGTTTCTAACCTAATGCAATCATCAATTTCACTCAAAATGGGCTCAATCAAAACGCCTAATTCGATTTTTCTAGGGTAAAATTCGCCCTAATCAAGCTAAAGATCAACAAATTTAAATGGATTCATGAGGGAATGCATACCTTGAGATGACATTGTTGATGATAGCACGAACCCAAGCGAGCTAGAAGGTCCAACAATGGCGATCTTAGCTTGTTTTGTCGAAATTTGGAGAAGACGAAGTGATGAATGAAATGCAGCCTGAACTCGCGTCTTTTACAGAAAAAAGGGAAGCCCCTTTGGTTTGCAAGGAGGCTCGCGCCTCAATCAGGCCTCCCCTTGCTTTTTCACCGAAAATTGGGCTTTGGCCCAATTTCGCATATTAAACTTCGAATTTTCATTGACGATATTAAAGATCGTCATTTTCTCAAACAGATAGCAAAAATTTAAATTCGCTATTTTCGAAAATTCCAAACGGCGATCAAAACCGCCAATTTCGAAAATAATGGTGAAATAAAAATTCACTATTTTCCTTCAAAAATTTCAAAGATAATAGCGAGAATCCAAAATCCGCTATTCCTTCAAATTTCAAACAACGGCAATTAAAACCGTCATTTTCAAAATGATAGCTGGAAATTAAATTCCACTACTTTCACCACACGTGTGTAGATACCTCATTTCTGCACCTCCCGCAAACCACCCGGTGATGATTGGGCCGCATGTTTGGTACGCGGAACGATTTGTGACAGTTCGTAAGTTTATTGTCAAGTGATCGCTCAAACACTTGTGTCTACCTCATGGTTGTCATCTAGGTGTCATTACGGTCGTTTTGGCAGTAATTAGAGTTTATTTGGAGTCCGGGTCAAAAAACCGTATTCATTTCCTAAAACCGTCAAATCCCGAGTCAAAGCAATGTGCTTGTCTACCTAAGGTTAGGATGTCATAAAATGTCATGGGTATATCTCATTTTGAGTCACATGTCACTTCTTTGGGCTAAACATAAAGTTTACATTACAAAATGTGCATTTCATTTAGTTAAAATGACAACCCGACCTTTAGGCCCACTTTTCGAGGTGATAACAACTTTTTTGGGTCAGGCCTATTTCATAGAAAGTTCTAGATCTCTTTATTAGCTTTCCAACGCCACCAAAATAACCTTATTCTGAGTCTTGTAGAGAAAGTTATGCCTAAAATACGACAGGCTGTCAAACGCGCTTTCTTGCGCAGGAGGAACCCGCTGAGGAAAGGACGCAGCAAGTGATGCGCCTCTTCCAAGGGACGCAGCACCTGCTGCGCCTTTTCCTCAAGGTTTTCTTTTTGTCCAAGTTTCCGTGTTTAACCTAAGTCGGTTGTTTCCGGATCTTTCCTTCCGTATCCTAGTCTTACCATAATTCCGTCGTGTGATTAGTATAAATAGAGACCTTCGGTCTCACATATTTCTCACGCGAGTGTCCGCCCTTCTCTTCTCCCTTTGCATTCTAGACCACGTTCTTACTTTTTGGCGTCTACGTGCTTGAACTTTTGACCACGTAAGCTCGGATCTTTCTGAGTACCAGCCTCGTTTTGCATGACCGACCAATTTGACCAACTCCACCATAATCAACTTTAATCAACTTTGTTTAATTTCCTCTTACGAGGGCACTTTCGTCTACATTCGAGTCGAGCATCACTAAACGTTAACTTAGTTCATCTCGTTTCGTCAAACATGTAAGTCTGAGGGTGTAAATCCCTATTTTATTTATTGTTCTTTACTTTTGTATCAATAATGTAAGGTTTATGTCGAAAGTATTTCTAAAACCGATTTATAAAACCATACTTTAAATCCCTTTTTGCGAATTACCAGAAGATGACCGTCGATAAAGGACGCAAGAATCGTTGCGCCTCTTGAAGGGGACGCAGATCGCCTTTGCGCCTCTTCGTGAGGCTGCCGCAGTTCCTGCTTCCTTTCTTCTTCCTTCGTCTTTTGTCAATTCGTTTCTTTTATATCTTTCGTTTGTTCTTCGAGTCTTTGATATAACGATTTAGGCATAATAATTTTAATAAGCTAACATATAATTCATCATCATTAGTAATTAATTCATCTTTTAAATCCCGACTTAAATCCCAAGTAATTCATATTTGCGGGTTTTCGTCATTAAAATCAATTCGGGTTTTAGAGGTTCGATTTACCCATATTGAATCTCTGGAATTCATCTTTGATATATTTTCATTTGTTATTTATCGTCATCATCATTAATTCGTCATTAATAACCTGTTTAGTCTAATTAATTTGTTTAGTTTGTTAATTCTTTAATTAGCCTTATTAATCTTGTAATTAATTCGTATTGTCTAATCGGTTTCATCCATGTTTATTGCTTTTATGACCCTTATTCATATGTAAATAACCTGATAATCACTTCCATCCGAGTAAATAATATTAATCAATCATCAAATTAACCAACGAATATTAACAACTTGCAATTCCGGCTTCACAGCCAGAACTGAGCCAAGGAACGGACGCAGCAACTGCTGCGCCTCTTCCAAAGGACGCAGCTCTGCTGCGCCTGTTCCTGGTTGATTTCTGTCTCTGAACTCCCGTTTTGCTTTGACCTAGTTTTAGCTTACGTATTAATTAACTATTATTCGTATTATCACCCTAATTCTTGTTCGTTAATTCGTTCATTTATTCTTTTTCTCAAATTATCCGTTTTAAAATTATTTTCGACATAAATCAATAAATCCGATGTAATTATTGTATTTTTTTTCTTTATTGTAATTTCATTATTGTATTTTTTGTATCACTTGTATGCCTTCACATGTAATTGAATCTAAATCCTACTTCGACATCAATTGTATGATTAAATTACGTGTTCACCGACTTAGTATTAATTCTCACATGCTAGGACTAATCTAATGGATGTTGCATTGCATGCATATAAATCGACTACATATCGAGTATAGATAATTTCCCTAATCATTAGTAGAGGTCGCTATTGAGGCGGGCGGGATTAGGTGTTCGATCAAAAGAGCTTCCTAATACATACCCTCACCCCTTACTCCAGATCTCTGTGAACATCCGTGTTCATTGGCATCCACGAGAGTCATTCTAGACATAGAATGCTAAGGGTAACGAGTTCTTGGTGTTCATGTCACTACTTTGTGTCTTGACATGACACGAGATATTCGAACGGTTTCCAATTTTCCACAATAAATTGGTGGCGACTCCACAAATGCAAACGCTTGTTCTCCCCCAAGCGCCCCCGTGGGCCCGCGTCCACAACGTGTCAACGGCGGCACATAAACCGTCATTTCAAAATAGTGAAGATTCCAAATTCACTATTTCTTTCAAATGTCAACGGCGGCACATAAACCGTCACTTCAATTAATAGTGAAGATTCCAAATTCACTATTTCTTTCAAATGTCAACGGCGGCACATGAACTGTCACTTCAATTAATAGTGAAGATTCCAAATTCACTATTTCTTTCAAATGTCAACGGCGGCACATGAACCGTCACTTCAATTAATAGTGAAGATTCCAAATTCACTATTTCTTTCAAATGTCAATGGCGGCACATAAACCGTCACTTCAATTAATAGTGAAGATTCCAAATTCACTATTTCTTTCAAATGTCAACGGCGGCACATAAACCGTCACTTCAAACGTAATAGCAAAATTTAAAATTTGTTATTTCCTTCGAAATTCAAATTCAACGGCGATCGAAACCGCCACTTCAAATTCAAAGAAAAACGACGAATGGTGAAGATTCCAAATTCACTATTCCTTCAAATACCAGTAGGGGGCTTCCCCACGGAACCCACTCATTTCAAAAACAGTGATAGTGAAAATTCGACTTCACTATTTCCACAGCGGCATCACGAGTTCGCTACTTTCAAAACAAGCCCATTCGACGCGACTATGCTCACGGTCCATCAACCGACCGCCTCATTGGCTGGCGAGCCTTTGTCCGCAAACGCAAGGACACATCCCGAAGATGCCTCGGGTACATTTCCTTATCATGGCTGGCGAGCCTTTGTCCGCAAACATCAAGGACACATCCCGAAGATGCCTCGAGTACATTTCCTTAGCATGGATGGCGAGCCTTTGTCCGCAAACATCAAGGACACATCCCGAAGATGCCTCGGGTACATTTCCTTATCATGGCTGGCGAGCCTTTGTCCGCAAACATCAAGGACACATCCCGAAGATGCCTCGGGTACATTTCCTTACCATTGGCTGGCGAGCCTTTGTACGCATACACGCAAGGACACATCCCGAAGATGCCTCGGGTACATTTCCTTACCATTGGCTGGCGAGCCTTTGTACGCATACACGTAAGGACACATCCCAAAGATGCGTCGGGTACATTTCCTTATCACAGCTGGCGAGCCCTTTGTCCGCAAACGTGCGAGGACATATCCGAAGATGCCTCAGGTATGACTCCTTCTTATGGCTGGCGAGCCTTTATACGTAGTCTAATGGACTTTAAACGACCCGCACGGACAGTCGACAGACTCTAAACTATTCCCGACGACAGGTCCTTGGCTCGTACCCTCGAGTCACCTTGGCGTCGCCCTTCCCGACGGCAGGTCCTTGCCCCGAATCCTTTCGAGTCGCCTCGACGTCGCTTGGGTCTTCAGGTTGTAATCTTCGATTGACCTGGGGGCTCTACTTTGACTTTCGCCTTGTCCAAGCCTCAGTCAAAGTGGGGGCTCTGTAGATACCCAGTATCTGCTGAGACTCCAACAAACACCCGATGATTATCGGACTATAACATGTTTTGGAATCGCGGCGTTTGATCGACAGTTTGTATACAACTTTACGTCGGAAAACTTAAAATGATTTCGAAAATAAAACATTTCAAAACATTTCAAAAATACCTGGAGTGTTTAATGCACGACGACTAGGTCGCAATGACACTAACTAGAGTCAAAACCGACACCGGACCAAAAACCGACTCAAGAATTCAAATCCCGACTCCAACAACGAGTCAAACCGAATCAACCACCAAAAACAAAACATTTCAAACCTTCTACCTTAAGTTTTCCCGGATTCATGAATGGTCAAGTACCAAACATGTGACTACAAAACCTAGGATAGAACAAATCATGATTGCGTTTGTTGTGAAAGCGACAACTCACCTCGAAGAACCGCGACGTGGCTCGCGCCTCTTTGAGCAGCCCAGGTGGCCACGTCGCTCAAAACTCACACAACCACTCATTCTCCTATAAATACCCCTCAAATGCCACCCATTTGAGAGTTACGCGAGTGTCCGCCCCCTCTTTTCTCCCTTAAAATTCTCGACTCGACTTCTTAAGTCACAATCCGATGCGTGTTTACGACCTACCGATCGTAAATACAAGCCTTACACATTGTTTGGTACCGTCATTGTGCATTAAATCACTTGACCGACCACTTCGACCACCACGCCGTCACTAAACTTAAAACACTCTTTTTACTTACCAAAACGGTTTTAAACCGAGTTTTTTCCGATCAAACGAGTAGTTACACTTACGTCGGTCACTCGCCATAACCAAACATGTAAGTATGAGGGTGTAAAAATCCTCTTTTGTTATGTTTTCATTTGTTTCATGATTATAACATGCTAAAACGTGCATAATATACATGAACCAAAACATGGAATAAACGAGCCAAAACTGATTTTTGGTCTGAGGCAGAAGCCCCCTTGGTTCGCCGGCTTGCCCGCGCCTAAATGGGGCGCCCAGGTCAGAGATCAACCGTGTTTGTTCTCGTCATTTCCCTTTAATTCATTTTCATATTTGTAATCGGTTTTCACCATTTCAAATATTTTCAAACCCTTTTTATTTCATCTTATTTGTTTTAACCATAAAGCGTTTTTCACCCTTGGTTCCATGTACCATGACGGTTAAATCCGTGTTTCGGTGATAATATTTGGTTAATAACATTTAAAAGGTATTTTAAAACCTTTTATTTCATTTCTTTGCATTTTCAAAATAAACATATTAGTCACCAACACAAAGGCATCCTTGGTTCTACATACCATGCCGGATTTTAACCCGGGTACGATGATGAGTATCGACTAATTACATCCAAATGAACTTAAAACAATTAGTTCGTAATTACTTGCAAAACTATTCATGTCAAGTTTGTCAAATCGAACCCGACACCGAATATTATCAAAACAATGATGATTATTCGAGTCTAGTTCTTCAAATCAACAAATGCGGTCTAAACGACCCTTTCAAATCAAACCGGGTTCAAATACCCATTTTTTTACACGTTTTATAACGTTTTTCGAATAGTCAGAACACGGCATACAACCGTTGGTTGACTCGCGCCTCAAGCAGGCCTTTTCTTTCTCATTTTCAGAACCAGGGGAGGCCCCTTATACCGCCGGCTGGCTCGCGCCTCATGTAGCCTTCTGGTACGGGGCATGTTCCCTTCCAGCATTAGTCTAGGACGATCCCGACTCCGGTAAGCCCGGATATAAGACGGATCAGATGACTATTTGTTCATTCAAAATCATATTTGCAAAATGCCTTACTAAGACAAATGGATCACGTTATGCACCCTAAACCTAATATGCTAAATGGATGTTTAATTTCCGTCTTGCATGCAAATCAATCACTAATCCAATCCGACATCTTGTACTTGATACTTGGATTAAATCAACCGACTTAGAAAGCTCTCACATGTTAGGTTTAAATTATTGGATGCGCATTCATGCATTTAAACCGTTTTATCAAATTTTGCATTCAACCAACCAAGATCGATCAGTAGAGGCCGCTAACGCGAGCGGGATTGGGTGTCTGATTAAAGGGCTTCCCAATACATACCTTCACCTCTTACTCAGAAACTTTGGATAGTGGACGACCTTATCCAAGGCGTACGAGAGTCATTCTAGAGATAGGATGCTAAAGAGGGACAATTTCCTTATCTTTAGTACCTATGTCAAACGCTGCTTTGTGCTTTGATTTGACCGAGGTATAAAGTGGAATTCGAACGGGTTCCAGGCATCCCATAAATGCTTGGTGGCGACTCCAAACATCTCTAATCGTTTCGAGACCCTTACTGAGACGAAACCGACCGATCTAAAACGATCCGGTCGAAAGCATTTTTACGCCGCTGAGCGTGGCTTTCAAAAGACCGCTACACGTCCACAGGTTGGCTTGGCATGCAGGTGGCCCGCGACTACGGACCGGTAGGTGGCCCAAATCCATAGACCGAGATGTGGCCCATGCCCACAGTATGCCTTGGATGTTTTATCTTAAGTGTGTAGTAATGATGGCCATAAGGCCAATTGTTGTGTTTGATTCGGTTGTTTAATGGTATATGAGTCACCATCGAGATTTATTAGCATCTATGTGATGAAATAGGAAGTTTGGAACCGAGTTGAGAATGAAAACATTATGCCCAGGTGACACTCGACCGAGTGTACCACCATGCACTCGACCGAGTGGTCGCCTACTCGGCCGAGTGGCCTTCTGAACTCGATCGAGTGGACTGCTTTGACCCTTGTTTTATGAGTATTTGACCAAATATTGAGCATGTACCTTTATTTCGTGGTTTATATTAGTTGACTTGTGCTGGGCAACCATGATTAACCTTACATGTGTGATATGTGTGAATTGTTTACGTTTGATCATATGGTGTAGAATTTTACAAGTAATGGAAATCGTGGATTCGACATGAGTTGGTCGATGAAAGAATTGATATGAAAACCTTGTTTGATGTGTGTTAATTGACGTGAGTTCATTTCGTTGCGTAAAAGTAAGATGAAAAATGCAAGTTATGTGTTGCATAGTGGTCTTTTGCATGATTGTATATATGGTCTTCCGTATGAGCGGAAGTTGTTGGTAATAGATGGGAATGGATGTTGAAAACACATGTGTGATCATGTGGTGGATTTGACGCGGTATATGCGTGGCATAGTATCCGGAAAATGGGAATGTTGAGCATAGTTGAGTCACATGACGAGTGACGTTGCATTATTTGGTTGTTTCATAGATTCTGCATGCTTATGATTGATTTGCATACATGTGTGTGCGTGAGATTAGATATGATTTATATCTGTATAGTAATGATCGAGTTATACCCCGAGACTTATGCGTATATTTAGAACCATTTGAGTTGGGAGTTGTTATGGGATTAGGGTTTCGAACCGTGGGCGGGACCTTGTAGCTTGACGTTTGGGAGGCTCGTAGAGTAGGGTATATCATTCCATTAGAATTATGTGTGATTCACTTATGGATTTGCAACAAGTAGGAGAGAGTGTGGAACCTGAAACATGTCATTTGTGGAATTTAGTAATGAGTGTATGAGACCGTATCTTGACATTGCTAGTTGAACTTCGGGGCGAAGTTCTTTTTAGGGGGAGTGAATGTAACAATTCAGAAGTTTAGGAAAAAGGAAGTACGGAATGTGAGAAAATAGTGAGAGTTATGAAGTAGTGAGAGTTAAACACCGAACTTCGGGAAAAGAGTACACATGAGATTTGAGGAAATAGTCGGAAAAGAAAGAGTGAGGTGAAACTTCGGGACGAATTTTATTTTAAGGGGGGGAAAACTCCGTATTTAATAATAATAATAATAATAATATTTTATTTATACGAGTTATGTTGAGACAGAATAATAATGATTATAATAATAATGATAATACATTATACATGTATTATACTCCCACCACATACATATATACTCCCTTATCCTCACCTACCCAACAATATCCTAATGCAATCCACCAAAAATCCACCATCCAACTTTAGAGAGAAAAGAGAGAAAGAGAGAAAGGAAGAGAAAGACTGTCTTTTGCCCTCCGCCTTGAGATCGTAAGGTAAACCGTCTTATACTAACCTTTATATTATTTTATTCATACCATTGACCCGTCCTGATCTTGACCCGCCTTTAACTGAAAGATAATAGATCCATATTAGACTCTCTAATATAAAATTAAATTATCTCATAATTTATCATTTATGTGATCTATGTAACATGCATGCAAATATAAAAGCATGAAAATGAAAGTTTAAGGAAAAAAAATTTCCTTACATTGATTTTATGGTAAAATGGGCACAAACTAGTTCACCTTACTAGCTTGTTCTTGAGCTTATACCAAATGGATGATCCTCCTTACTAATCTTCAAAGAGAAGATCTCCTTCAAGATGAACCCAAGAACTTACCCAAAAATAATAACAAGTATGTAACTAGAAACTTGTTAAAATTATACCCTTGATATTATTTGTAATATTACTAACATTTCTTAGTAATAAAAAGTATTACTAACTTCTTAGTAAAGATGAATAATTATTTTAGAGAGATAAACCAAAAATTGTTCACATGCAAAACCACATGAGTGAAGTAGGTTTAGAAAATGAACATTAGATGGAGTAAATAGGAGGGAAAGTGGCGGGTGGGTTAGGTGGGTGTGGCATGTGGAAATTGTCTTATATTTATCAATCTTACATCCACATGCAAAATCATTATAAGATAACTTATGGAAGAATATAAAGTAAGGTGAAATGATTATGTTCCTAATCATCCACAACTCTATTTTACACGGTCCACTTGCCCATTTACGGGTCCATGTTGGTTCTTATATTTGTCGCACAAATACGTGTAGTTTTATTTTAAACATCGTTTCATGTTTAAATACTTCCATAATTAATTCGTCCAAATCACTCCGTAAATATACGTGTACCACTACACATATTATTTACGTACTAATATTAATCACATTAATCAATTAGTACAATTTTAGTGAATTAACAATTAATTAACTAAAACCCGTCTCATAAAACTTATTATTTAATTATCGCGTAATTAAATAATAACTGCCGCTCCTCGAGTTCGCAACTCAAAATCTCTCTAAAAATAATCGACTAACCTTTTAGTCTATAAATCAAGAGACTAAATAAATTGTATCTCATACAATTAATTAGTTGTCTATTGGGGTTCGTTCCTATAGGTGTGACCGAAAGGGGTCAGTTGATCACCGCCGTCTCACGACAATAACGTCAAACTCTAGTCAGCCAACCGTTATCGATTTACGTTAATCAACTGATGAGGATCAAATAATTAAATATCTGATGATATTCCATTAATGAGATTTATTATGTTAACGCACTATTGTGGAGGACAAAACTCCAACAATCTCCCACTTGTCCGAGACAAGTTGTGCGATGATTATAACACACAATTGTGGATAACTCCTTATCACAACAATATCCTCCTTGTACTCTACAAGGGTGTGTTATCAATTCTCTTGTCCATTTTAACAACAATCTCCCACTCAATGCAAGGTGTCTTTCAGGTCGCACTTGCACATGAATATATCGTGAGTGGTTTTCTCGATCGGGAGTGTGACTACCTGACCGGAAAAATCTCTCACAGATTACTTCCGAGCGTGGCCACGCATTTGTAGTCATTAACTCCTCGAGTGGCCTTGAGATATAGTTACCCAACGTGGGTGGACAATTCCTGTATGCCCTATCTATCCTATTGCACAATACAGCTCACCATGACCTAGTAAATGCCCTTTTGGCCTCCTTTCACGGCACGACCTAGGACAAAAACCAAAGTCACTCGGAAACTGCATTTGCTCAGATAATAGTCTTCAGTCAAAAGAATCGACTCATTAGAACATCTTAGAGATCCCCGCCACGACCAGGCGTCTATAATAGAACTTAGGGACTCTCTAAATGGTCATTGTCCGACAAAGTGTCACACACTCTGCCTATGTAATCGACTAGTCATCATTTGACACCCTCATTTATTGCGGAAAAATAAACACGTAATTCTAGAATAAAACTGCATGGATATGTTTGTAATAGGTTCATTATAGGAAAAACCTATAATTTTTAAAACCAACCTGTTATAAAGATATCCAAATGGGAAGGTGTCAAACATGCAAGGTCCAAAATAAATCTCATGAATGAAACATCGCTAAAGTCGCGAAACAAAGTTATACAAACCAAATATGAGAAAGGGAGACATATGTCCCTAAAAAGTATGTGACATAAAAATATTTAAGGGTCACAATATAATAAAGTCAATCTAGGTCCCAAGGTTACTTTGCTCGCTAGCTCGTCCATGTACCCCATATATGCATCACCTACCCGTCAATCGCATTTTATACAAAAATACGAAAGCCACGGTCGGTGGGGAGTAACTCCGAGTTCTCCCGACCACGAAATGTCATAATTAATATAACATGTAAACATAAGAATATGAATATGAATAACACATAGCCTTAGCATATAGATGCTAGACAATCGTGCTTATCATGTGAACAACAATATAACAACACATAGTCCTAGCATGTGAATACTAGACCGACTCATACTACACTATCATGTGAATCACATAACATCCAGAATCCAAACTCTATCAACCATAGCCGGCTTGCATCTCACCTTCTATGATTCATAGAATCATCAAACAAGAAAGGGCAATATATCAAAGACAGGCATAAGTTCTTAGTACGGTCAATAGTCACTCTGTAACTCGAGTCTATACCACGAGGTAGGGAAGGTAATCGAACCGGTATCTTGGCTCGAGGTTCTATCAAAACATGGCCAAGACACAACACAACCCTAGCCTAAAATCTGCAGAGACCTAGACATGCGGATACACACCACCGCACCCAAGACCCACAATTTTTTTAAAAACAAAGTGAGTACCCTAAGGAGTCCACCAAAGGGTTGGCTAGTACTTAAGGTGACCACTTACTCTCAAAATAAGTAACGAGGTCATGCCCCAACTTGGATATAAACCCACCAAGTCGGAACACAGAGGCTATTAAGCGGTGAACATACACTCGTCAAAGACTATAATGACCTATCTATGATGAAGGCCGAAATACTCACCTAGGACCTAGTCCCAAACTAGTCCCACTTGAATACTTTAGCCCAAACCACACAAGACAAGTAGGATACCCAATTCAGCTGACAATCCAACAATATCTCCATTATCAATAATAATCCAAATTCCAGTTAACCGTTAATTTCATAATTCATGAGAACAAGCTAAAATGGCAAAGAGGCAACAAGACTGAAGTATAAGGCAGCCAATTCATCCAACAACCAACATGTGAAATGATAATTACAAATATCAAGACATAACATAAAATTTCCAATAACAACCAATCTCACCTCAAAGACAAACCCTCGACCCGAGTCCCACGACGGGTCATCGGTCAAATCGAGGTTGATCGGTTTAAACCTAGTTTGACCAAACTCGTTCGGTCAATCTGCCCACTCGAGTCTTGGCCTGCTTTGGCCCAAATCATAAAATTTATCACAATATAATTCTCATGCTATTTCTAATTTCTATCATGTGAAAAACGAAAGTAACACATTATCAATCACCTAAACACTTAACAAACAACAGGCACAACATTAACTACTAATGTGACATTAATTCGTCGAGTAACTCGGAATAGTTACCTTACACTAGCAAAGAGACAAGTAATAACTTGAGAAAGCTTCTAAAACCCAAAATTACTCTTCATCTTCAACCACATATGAGCCACCTAAAATAATTATGTGAAAGGACGATATTAACGAATTATCTTTATATAAAATATGAGACGGAAATTAATTAATTAGCTAAGCATATATATATAAATCGTTAAATGATGTAATTAAATTCAAAATAGCAATTAAAAGAATTTTATCCAACTTAATAAAATACGGGGTGTTACAATCACCCCATCTTTTAAAAAGTTTCGTCCTCGAAACTTGAAAGTATAAATGAAAGGTTATAAAAATAAAACCGAAATTGGAATCGGTAACCAAAACATTTAAAAGGTCACTTATCGTAAGAATCAAAATTCTTTCAAAAGTTTCAAATAAAATTTTCCGAAACCGACATTCTCATCGAGGAACGGAAGTGTTCTCGTTGCGCATTCAAGAACATCACATTCCAAATCAAAGATAAGGTCAAAAAGCAAATTATTTGTATAAATCGAAAATCAAAATACTTTCAGAAACATTAATGAAAAGTTTTCAAAAGTATAAGTCTCATTCATGGAACGAAATTGCTCTTGTTGTGCACACAAGAACGCTAACCTTCCAAGTCAAAGACAAATTTAAAACCGAAAATCACTCGTCGACAAGAGTAGAACAAGTTATTAAACGTTTCTAATAACGAGTTCTAACATCCGATCAACGTTAAAATCAAAAGAAAAGGTAATTTACCCAAATTTTCTTTTGCAAAAGTGAAAATAGAAATAGAGATTTCACTTTTAAACTTAAAAAGGAGTCAAGTTCCTGAAAGATATGATATCAAACTTTGTCAAAGAAATCATAGATAGGTCAAAGTTAACAGAAATTGGGTAAAACTTAAAGAAATATCAGGTTTAGCAATTAAAATCATGATAAATGAGTTTATACTCAAGGAGTGAATAGGGAACTAAGTCAAATTTTCATTTTCAAATCTTTAAAAATAGGTTAGGTTTGCAGAAGTGACATAAACTTTTAAGAATGAATCAAAACTGGTAGCTTGAAAGTTTAGAAGTTGTACATAAAGGAAAGTAACTTAGATAGCATAGAAACAAAGTATGTTAAGAGAGCTCAAACTTAAGCAACAAGAGAGCTATAATGAATTTCATAGGGTAGAAATTGAAGTCAAAATTACAAGGATGTCAAAGATAGAGTTTCACAAGATACGAGTGTCAAACTTAAAGGAGGAGCAAGATGAAGCGAGGAAATGAGGTATGAACGGTAACGCTTATGATCAAGGAGAAAGGAAAATTAGACAACAAGGAAACTTAAGCAACATGTCAAGATGTGAGACTAAAAGAGTCGAATCATAAAGATAACTAGTTAACAACCAAAAGAAGAGATATTAGAATTAGGGAGGTATTCAAGACAAGGAAATAACGGGTAAACTTTTATACTTAAGAATCAAATCCAACCAAGGTATGAACGAAAGGGAGGAAAACGATTAAAGGTATGAAAGAGGATTTTAAGGCTTAAACCATACGCTTCCTAAAACTTAAGGTTCTCTCTAACAAGGTCACGCCTATTAGGGTATTGTACCTTCATGACAAAACGACCAAATCCCAAACAAGGGTCAAGGTAAAATAAACGCTCGCTTAAGGGGTGATAAATCGGTTAGATACTTCTTCCACCTATCTTATCACATATTAGGATTTCCCTAAAGCAAATCTACCACTCAAGTATAAAAGCATCTCTTTATCTCAAGCACTCGACACAACCTCAATGTTTTAAAAACCAAAGAATCAATTGACAAACACTTCTCAACAAAGTTCTCAAGAAACAACTAATATCAAATCACATCCCCAATCTATACGGGATTGTTGACATCTAAAAATGGGTTTTCTTCCAAATTCATATTCTAAACTTATCTCATGTTTACTCCTAAGGTGACGATGCTCAACCTACTAAGCTTTCAAATCCCAAACATAAACAACAAAGCCAAGTTCTATAACTTTAATCACATAGGCAACTCATTCCTAACACAAAGAATCCACCAATCGATTATACTTACTTTGTCAAGGAACTAGGTATAAGAATCACTAAGTATGTCTCATCACATTACCTAAGTCTTTCTAACATCACATCCTCTCAAAACCAGGATTAAGGGTCAGACACAAACAATCTCCTCAAAAGTCGAATTTTCCAACCCAGGTCAACATTCCTCACAAGAAGGGGTACTATCAAATGGCGTTAAGGGGGAATAAGCAAAGAACAAAGGACAAGTTAGGAGTACAAGCGTAGCTTTTAAAGTAAAACAAAAGGAAGTTTAGAAGGAGGATAAGCACCAAGAGATTAAGAATAAGGCGAGATACAAAAAGAACGAGAAACATCTTCAAGGAAGTAGAAGCATTCTTCAAAGGTTGAACAAATCTTCAATTCTCAAAGAATAGGCACTAAATCTTGATCTTCTTAAAATATAAGTGTCCTTTCAATGGAACGGAGATACTCTTGGCGATCACTCAAGAACATCAATATTCCAATTCAAAGACATAAAAATACATTTTTACACCAACAAATGATAAAACTAATTATCAGACGTCTCCAATAACAAGCTTTAACACTAATTGACGTTAAAACCAGTGAAAAACATTAAAATATTTTCAAAACCTTTAGTTCAAAATTTTTTTTTTTTTATAATAAGGGTAATAACTCCATTAGCTATAGATAAGCTCACGGTCATTGATCCAAGAACGCAACAATTATTAAATGACAATCAACAAACAGGTTAGTACCTAACAAAGAGCAAACACAAAGAGACTACAACATAAGGTCCTAAGTCTACCCATCTTACCCATCTCTCAAGTTTATTATTTTAAGGTCAAGTTATTTATATTGGGGTGCACAAACGTGCGTCGGGAGCAAATATGCTCTGATACCAACTTTGACACCCTCATTTATTGCGGAAAAATAAACACGTAATTCTAGAATAAAACTGCATGGATATGTTTGTAATAGGTTCATTATAGGAAAAACCTGTAATTTTTAAAACCTGAACCTGTTATAAAGATATCCAAATGGGAAGGTGTCAAACATGCAAGGTCCAAAATAAATCTCATGAATGAAACATCGCTAAAGTCGCGAAACAAAGTTATACAAACCAAATATGAGAAAGGGAGACATATGTCCCTAAAAAGTATGTGACATAAAAATATTTAAGGGTCACAATATAATAAAGTCAATCTAGGTCCCAAGGTTACTTTGCTCGCTAGCTCGTCCATGTACCCCATATATGCATCACCTACTCAATCAATCGCATTTTATACAAATACGAAAGCCACAGTCAGTGGGGAGTAACTCCGAGTTCTCCCAGCCACGAAATGTCATAATTAATATAACATGTAAACATAAGAATATGAATATGAATAACACATAGCCTTAGCATATAGATGCTAGACAATCGTGCTTATCATGTGAACAACAATATAACAACACATAGTCCTAGCATGTGAATACTAGACCGACTCATACTACACTATCATGTGAATCACATAACATCCAGGAATCCAAACTCTATCAACCATAGTCGGCTTGCATCTCACCTTCTATGATTCATAGAATCATCAAACAAGAAAGGGCAATATATCAAAGACAGGCATAAGTTCTTAGTATGGTCAATAGTCACTCAGAATCTCGAGTCTATACCACGAGGTAGGGAAGGTAATCGAACCGGTATCTTGGCTCGGAGGTTCTATCAAAACATGGCCAAGACACAACACAACCCTAGCCTAAAATCTCACTTGAGACCTAGACATGCGGATACACACCACCGCACCCAAGACCCACAATTTTTTTAAAAACAAAGTGAGTACCCTAAGGAGTCCACCAAAGGGTTGGCTAGTACTTAAGCTGACCACTTACTCTCAAAATAAGTAACGAGGTCATGCCCCAACTTGGATATAAACCCACCAAGTCGGGAACACAGAGGTTATTAAGCGGTGAACATACACTCGTCAAAGACTATAATGACCTATCTATGATGAAGGCCGAAATACTCACCTAGGACCTGGTCCCACTAGTCCCGACTTGAATACTTTAGCCCAAACCACACAAGACAAGTAGGATACCCAATTCAAATTGACAATCCAACAATATCTCCATTATCAATAATAATCCAAATTCCAACTAACCGTTAATTTCATAATTCATGAGAACAAGCTAAAAAATGGCAAAGAGGCAACAAGATCAAGTATAAGGCAACCAATTCATCCAACAACCAACATGTGAAATGATAATTACAAATATCAAGACATAACATAAAATTTCCAATAACAACCAATCTCACCTCAAAGACAAACCCTCGACCCGAGTCCCGCGACGGTCATCGGTCAAATCGAGGTCGATCTGGTTTAAACCTAGTTTGACCAAACTCGTTCGGTCAATCTGCCCACTCGAGTCTTGGCCTGCTTTGGCCCAAATCATAAAATTTATCACAATATAATTCTCATGCTATTTCTAATTTCTATCATGTGAAAAACGAAAGTAACACATTATCAATCACCTAAACACTTAACAAACAACAGGCACAACATTAACTACTAATGTGACATTAATTCATCGAGTAACTCGGAATAGTTACCTTACGCTAGCAAAGAGACAAGTA